>NC_032014.1:33003199-33005101 GCF_001865875.1 Lupinus angustifolius
TTCCTAGTACTGCAGTTTTAATTGTTATATTATTTGTATCGGGTACGACCTCGATCAAATTTGTCGCCGTTGCCGAGGATTATCAGTTCTTGTCAAAGGTTCTTAGTATAGATTAATGTGTGTCTTAGAATAACCATTCTATTTGGGTTTCAAAATCTGTCTGTAGCATTCACTGTTTGCTGTATTGTTTGGCTATTTGCCTGTTGGCTGATTTGGGTGTATGTTGGTTAATATAGTTGTGATTAAATTTTTTGCATGAAACTTTGTTTCCACACTTCTTTCATGACATATTAAATACTGGATGCATCATAGTCAACCACCTTGCTGCTGGTTGTGAGATACAAACAAGTAGTGACTAGTTTTACTGTTGATTTTCTATTTTTGACATAACTTTGGAATCGTTGATCAGAATTGGACATAAATATATGTATTTGGGGTAGAAAAATCCAACGAGTCTTTCTCTACATACTATGTCTATATAACCCACCCTGAAAATCCAAAAAGAGTATGTTTACTATTTCTTTTTTATTTTACAAGTTTATTTTTCCAATTGTTTTGATTTTGTTGCATTTAATTAAATTAGTTAGGCTTTGTGTTTTGTCCTAAATTTTTGTGTGGATGTTTCATATAGTATTAGGATTTTATTGATGCAATGTTTTGGTTGATCACTGAAATTTAACATGTATTTCACTTACTGCCCTACATGGTTCTTATTGCT
Source organism: Lupinus angustifolius (assembly GCF_001865875.1). Classification (NCBI taxonomy): domain Eukaryota; kingdom Viridiplantae; phylum Streptophyta; class Magnoliopsida; order Fabales; family Fabaceae; genus Lupinus; species Lupinus angustifolius. Next base: position 33,003,918 of record NC_032014.1, read on the forward strand.
GCATTTAGTGTATGACTAGGAGAAATCCTCACTCTTTGCATCCAATAAATCCTGAAATTGATAGAACATTTCATAGTTTGGTTAGACAAGTTAGGAATTTAAATTTAGATAGTGAGTCTTTTCATCTTAGTGTTAATCTACCTGATAGTGACACTGATTCTGCTGTTTCTGTGTATTCTGCTGTTTCTGTGCATTTTATTGCATATCTGAAAATATGGCTGAACCACCTCCAATCCCACGTGAGAGGATATTAAGGGAGTTGGTTGCACCTGATTTCATATACGAAAGCTTGTGTATCCAGTATCCCAACGAGGATGTGCCATATGTGCTCGAAACTGGACTAATCCGTTTGTTGTCTAAGTTTCATGGACTTGCAGGTGAATATCCTCACAAGCATCTTAAGGAGTCCCACATTGTATGTTCGACCATGAAGCCTCTTAATGTCCAAGAAGATCACCTATGTTTGAAGGCATTCCCACATTCACTTGAGGGCGCTTCAAAAGATTGGTTGTATTACTTGGCCCCTGAATGTATTAGAAGTTGGGATGACATGAAGAGAATCTTCCTTGAAAAATTCTTTCCTGCCTCCAGGACCACTGCAATCAGAAAGGATATTTTTGGAATCAGACAACTACATGCAGAAGGTTTATATAAATATTGGGAGAGATTCAAGAGACTATGTGCAAGTTGCCCCCATCATCAGATCTCTGAACAACTTCTGCTGCAATATTTCTATGATGGTCTGAACAACATGGAGAGGAATATCATTGATGCTTCTAGTGATGGTGCACTTGGAGATATGACCCCTTTTGAGGCTAGAGGTTTGATTGAGAAGATGTCTTCCAACTCTCAACAGTTCAGTGCAAGAAGTAGTGATGCTATAGTGATCAGAGGTGTCCATGATGTTGGGACAGATTCGGTAAGACAAGATAAACTTGAGAAAAAATTTGAATCCGTTGCTACCTTGGTCACTCAACTTGCCATGAATCAGTAGAAACCTCCACTTGCAGCAAGAGCTTGTAGCATTTGCACCACAACTGACCATTATGTTGATGTTTGTCTTTCTCTCTTGGAGCCCAAAACTGGTGACCATCCTGAGGCCTATGCTGCAAATATTTACGATAGACCTCAACAACAACAACAGAATTGTGATCCTTCATCAAGCAGATACAACCCTGGTTAGA
>NC_032014.1:33005201-33010535 GCF_001865875.1 Lupinus angustifolius
AAACTAAACACATAGAGAAAGCTTTCCAAAGTGCTATCTTGACATGCGCACTTTCAGATGTTGGGACATATTCAGTGAGACACGATAAACTTGAGAAAAAAATTGATTCCCTTGCCACCTTGGTCACTCAACTTGCCATGAATCAGCAGAAACCTCCACTTGTAGCACGCATTTGTGGCATTTGCACTGCAACTGACCGTTATGCTGATGTTTGTCCTTCTCTCTTGGAGCCCAAAAATGGTGACCATCTTGAGGCCTATGCTGCAAATATTTACAACAACAGACCTCAACAACAACAACAGAATTATGATCCTTCATCAAGCAGATACAACCCTGGTTGGAGGAATCATCCGAATCTTAGATGGTCTGATCCTTCACAACCTCATCCAGGGCCACCATTTCAGAACAATAATGCTGCACAAAATAGACCATATGTGCCTCCTCCAATCCGACAGCAAAGGCAACAACAAGTGAATAGTAATCCTACTTCCACATCTAGTGAACCTCCATTAGAATAATTGGTCAGGCAAATGACATTGCAGAATATGCAATTCCAGCAAAAGAACAGAGCTTCCATTCAGAGACAAGAGTCCTCCATTCAGAATTTGACCATTTAGATGGGACAAATGGCTACTTCATTAAACACATTACACTCTCATAATTCTGATAAGTTGCCTTCTCAGACTGTGGTCAACCCGAAGAATGTGAGTGCCATCACTCTAAGGTCAAGCAAACAGATTGAAGTTGATCTAACTACATCAAAAATTAAGCAATCAGTTTTACAAGAGACTAAGAACACTAGTGAACAAATTCTTGCTAGTGAACAAATTCTTGCTAGTGAACCTTCCAAAAGTGCTGCACTACCATCTTCCATTCCTCTTCCATTTCCTCCAAGAGCCATTCAAAGTAAGAAGATGGAAGAGGTAGACAAGGAGATCTTGGACACATTTAGAAAGGTAGAGGTGAACATACCTTTACTTGATGCAATCAAAAAAATTCCAAGATATACAAAATTTCTAAAGGAGTTGTGCACTCACAAGAGAAGGCTAAAAGGTAATGAGAGGATCAGCTTGGGCAGAAATGTTTCCGCACTAATAGGTAAACCTATTCCTCGCATTCCTGAAAAATGTAAGGGCCCAAGTACTTTTGTTGTACCTTGCATAATAGGTAATAGCAAATTTGAGAATGCCATGCTAGATCTAGATGCTTCGATTAATGTTATGCTTATGTTTGTTTTCATGTCTCTTTCACTTGGACCTATGCAACCCACTAGGGTAGTGATTCAATTAGCAAACAGGAGTACTGCATACCCATTTGGTTTGGTAGAGGATGTCTTGGTTCAGGTTGTAGGTCATTTTTTAGAACAGCCCGAACTATGATAGATGTCCATGCTGGAACATTATCTATGGAGTTTGGTGATATTGTGGTCCGGTTTAATATTTTTGATGCTATGAAGCATCCATCTGAGGACCATTCTGTGTTTCATATTGATTTACTTGATGAGTTAACTAATGAGAATATATGTGATTTTCTTAATGATTTTGATTCTATGTCATTGATAGACTCATACACTTGTCATACATGCATTGATTTTGAAATGTGTAATTCTTGTATTGATGAGTTTCTGCATATTTCTGTTGATCCAAATGTCGTAGAATCAGATTGCACCAACCCTATTGTTGCAGATATCATACAACAATCTCATTTACTTGTCCAGGTGCAAGCTGCAGAATCTATGTCTGCTACTTTTGTTCCCTCTATTTTGCAGGCACCTGTATTGGAGCTTAAACCTTTGCCTAAAAACCTCAAGTATGCTTACTTAGAGAATGATGAGTAGCTCCTTGTTATTGTTTCCACCTCCTTTGATGCTGATCAAGAGGAGAAGTTGTTGCAAGTGCTGAAGAACCATAAGAAGGCAATTGGTTGGACCTTAGCTGATATTCCTGGTATTAGCCCATCTATGTGCATGCACAGGATACTCTTAGAAGATGGAGCTAGACCAGTGAGACAACCACAAAGGAGACTCAATCCAGTCATCCTTGAGGTTGTGAAGAAAGAGGTCACAAAGCTTTTACAAGCTAGGATTATATATCCCATTTCTGATAGTCATTGGGTGAGCCAAGTTCAGGTGGTTCCAAAGAAGACATGAATTACAGCGGTGAGGAATGAGAGAGATGAGTTGATTCCTACGAGAGTGCAGAACAGTTGGAGAGTCTGCATTGATTATAGGAGGCTCAACCAAGCAACAAGAAAGGATCACTTTCCTTTACCATTTATTGATCAGATGCTTGAGCGCTGTAAATCTCATTATTGTTTTCTTGTTGGTTTTTCTGGGTACTTCCAAATCCATATTGCTCCTGAAGATCAGGAGAAGACCATATTCACCTGCCCCTTTGGCACATTTGCCTATAGGAGGATGCCTTTTGGCCTATGCAATGCCCCTGGTACATTCTAGTGGTGTATGGTGAGCATTTTCAGTGATTTTTTTGGAGAATTGCATAGAGGTGTTTATGGATGATTTCACAGTTTATGGATCTTCGTTTGAAGCATGTTTGGATAGTCTGGATAAAGTTCTTCATAAATGCATCGAAACTAACCTTGTTCTGAATTACAAAAAATGTCATTTCATGGTAGAGCAAGGCATAATTTTGGGGCATGTGATCTCAAATAGAGGAATCGGGGTAGACCCTGCCAAGGTAGATGTTATTTCACAATTGCCTTACCTCTCTTGCGTGCGAGAGGTTCGTTCTTTTCTTGGTCATGCAGGTTTTTATCGCAGGTTCATTAAAGAATTTAGCAAGAAGGCTCTTCCACTATCCAACCTGTTGCAAAATGAGGTGGTCTTTGACTTTGATGAGAGATGTATGGAGGCATTTGATTGCCCCAAGGCAGCCTTCACCATCACTCCTATTATCCAGGCACCTGATTGGACAGTCCCTTTTGAGTTGATGTGTGATGCTTGTAATTATGCATTGGGGGCTGTCCTTGCTCAAAAAGTGGACAAACTGCCTATGGTAATTTATTATGCTTCTATGACTTTAGATGCTGCACAACCAAATTACACCATAATTGAAAAAGAGTTTTTAGCTATTGTATTTGCTCTGGATAAGTTTAGGTCTTACTTTCTTGGTTTTAGAATTGTTGTTTTCACTGACCATGCAGCTTTGAAGTTCATATTGAAGAAAGTTGATTCCAAACCAAGGTTAATTAGATGGATGCTCTTGCTCCAAGAGTTTGATTTGGAGATCCGTGATAGGAGTGGAGCACAAAATTTGGTGGTTGACCACTTGAGCAGGATTGAGGGAATTGTTGATATGATGCCTATCAGAGATGATTTTCCTGATGAACAACTTTTGAATATTTCTGTTTCTTTCCCCACCCCTTGGTTTGCCAATATTGTAAATTATTTGGTTGCATCTGTTTTTCCTCCACTTGCATCTAGAGCTCAAAATGATAAACTTAAGAGTGATGCTAAATATTATGTTTGGGATGATCCCTATTTGTGGAGATTGTGTACTGACCAGGTTACTAGAAGATGCATTTGAGATCATGAGATTGAGTCAGTCCTTGAGTTTTTTCATTCTTCTACAGTGGATGGCCACCTTGGTACCCAAAGGACAACACGAAAGGTGCTTGACTCTGGATTTTATTGGCACACCATCTTCAAAGATGCATAGAGGATTTGTAGCACTTGTGAGCCGTGTCAGAGAGCAGGTGGTACCCTTTCTTGGGGATAAGAGATTCCTCAACAACCTATGTTGTTTTGTGAGGTGTTTGATGTCTGGGGAATTGATTTCATGGGTCCATTTCCCGTTTCTTTTGGCTTTTACTATATTCTACTTTCTGTTGATTGTATTTCTAAATGGATGGAAGCTAAGGCCACCATGACTAATGATGCTCGGGTTGTTATGGATTTTGGTAGGTCTCACATTTTTTGCAGGTTTGGCATACCCAGAGCCATTGTTAGTGATCAAGGCACCCACATTTGCAATAGATCCATGCAAGCTATGCTCAAGAAATATGGGGTTGTTCATAGAGTTTCCAAGAAATATGGGGTTATTCATAGAGTTTCCACACCTTATCATCCCCAATGTAATGGGGAAGCTGAGATTTCAAATAGAGATTAAGAGGATTTTGGAGAAGATGGTGCAGCCTAACAGAAAGGATTGGAGCAACAGACTTGAGGATGCTCTTTGGGCAATAAGACTACTTACAAGGCACCCATAGGGATGTCCCCTTATCGGGTTGTCTTTGGTAAAGCATGTCATCTTCCTGTAGAGATAGAGCATCGTGCATATTGGGCTGCGAAAATTTGTAACTTGGCTCTTGATCAAGCTGGTGAAGAAAGTAGGCTCTAATTGAATGAACTCGATGAGATCCGCTTATAAGCCTATGAGAACTCTAATTTCTACTAAGAGAAGACCAAAAGATTCCATGATAACTTGACTTCTATAAAGGAATTTTTGGTTGGTCAAAAAGTGTTGTTGTTCAACTCTAGGCTTGGACTCATAAATTGTTGATATGATGCCTATCAGAGATGATTTTCCTGATGAACAACTTTTGAATATTTCTGTTTCTTTCCCCACCCCTTGGTTTGCCAATATTGTAAATTATTTGGCTGCATCTGTTTTTCCTCCACTAGCATATAGAGCTCAAAATGATAAACTTAAGAGTGATGCTAAATATTATGTTTGGGATGATCCCTATTTGTGGAGAATGTGTACTGACCAGGTTACTAGAAGATGCATTCCAGATCATGAGATTGAGTCAGTCCTTGAGTTTTGTCATTCTTCTACAGTGGGTGGCCATCTTGGTACCCAAAGGACATCACGAAAGGTGCTTGACTCTGGATTTTATTGGCACACCATCTTCAAAGATGTGTGGAGGATTTGTACCACTTGTGAGCAGTGTCAGAGAGCAGGTGGTACCCTTTCTTGGAGACAAGAAATGCCTCAACAATCTATGTTGTTTAGTGAGGTGTTTGATGTCTGGGGTATTGATTTCATGGGTCCATTTCCTGTTTCTTTTGGCTTTTACTATATTCTACTTTCTGTTGATTATGTTTCTAAATGGGTGGAAGCTAAGGCCACCAGGACTAATGATGCTCGGGTTGTTATGTATTTTGTTAGGTCTTACATTTTTTTGCAGGTTTGGCATACCCAGAGCCATTGTTAGTGACCAAGGCACCCACTTTTGCAATAGATCCATGCAAGCTATGCTCAAGAAATATGGGGTTGTTCATAGAGTTTCCACACCTTATCACCCCCAATGTAATGGGCAAGCTGAGATTTCAAACAGAGAGATAAAGAGGATTTTGGAGAAGATGGTGCAACC
>NC_032014.1:33010635-33011106 GCF_001865875.1 Lupinus angustifolius
GTTGTCTTTGGTAAAGCATGTCATCTTCCTGTAGAGATAACGCATCGTGCATATTGGGCTGTGAAAACTTGTAACTTAGCTCTTGATCAAGCTGGTGAAGAAAGAAGGCTCTAATTGAATGAACTCGATGAGATCCGCTTAGAAGCCTATGAGAACTCTAAGTTCTACAAAGAGAAGACCAAAAGATTCCATGATAACTTGATTTCTAGAAAGGAATTTTTGGTTGGTCAAAAAGTGTTGATGTACAACTCTAGGCTTGGACTCATGAGTGGTAAGCTTTGTTCTAGGTGGATTAGTCCTTTTGTTATTACTAATGTGTTTTCTTATAGTGCTGTAAAAATCAAAAGTGAATCCACAGATTAGAGCTTCAAGGTTAATGGGCATCACCTCAAGCCTTTCCTCACAAATCCTTCCTTAGTGGATGAACTTGTGGAGGAGGATTCGTTGGTTGAACCCACTTTCCTCCCTCCA
>NC_032014.1:33011206-33012233 GCF_001865875.1 Lupinus angustifolius
AGTTTAAGTGTGGGGGGAGACTATTGTAGGTTGTAGGTTTTGTTGATACATGCTTTTCTTTGACTTTTAGGGTTTGCTTAGGTTTGGGCATTTTCTCTCATACTTTCATTCACTTATGTCTTGATACCCTAGGGTGTGAATCCATGCAATTGTGTATGTCAAGTTGCTTTTGAGAATTAAGAGGTTGAAACAATTGTGATAGACTTATCCTTTGTGAGAATTTGAGCCTTAATTGTGGATGGATTGTTGTATGCCATGTAATATTCTTTCATGTGTGATTGTACTCGATTACTTGCACTCTAGAACTTGACTTGTTTCTCTTTGATTCTTGATATTCATATGCACATATTAAAGCGATCTAGGCATTTCTTTCGAATAAGTCACTTAGACATATAAGCCTACCTTGAACGAATTTATCATTTGATAGCCTCTTTGAGACTTTTACCTCTTTCATTGTTATTTAGCTCATTACAAGCTTATAAGTGAAAAACCATGATTGTCCTAACCTTAGGGAATTTTGGAGCTTTGGAATTGTTTTGGGAATAGGTATTAAGTAAGAAAGGGTGCATTGTTCTTCAAATCTTGTGAATTCTTGGTTATGTCTTAATGATGGTTAATACAATTGTGTACATAAGTGGTAAGTAATCATAAAAAATAAAAATAAAAAACGAAAAAAAAAACAACAAAAAGAGAAACAAAAGTGAATAAAAGGTTGAGTAAGGCAGAAAAGATTGAAATTAGAGATTTGGTCTTATTTTGGGTTGAGCTTTGCTTACTTTTTACTTATTCCCCATTGCTCCTCTATTCCATTTGGTTTTACCTACATATCCCATATTTATCCTACCTTGCCCTTGGCCCCATTACAACCTTGAAAAGTCCTTTTGATCTTTATGTGCATGTGCTTATGATGTTGATGTTAGAGGCTTGTCAAACCCATGGTTGCGTTTGTTTTCATGAAGTGTTTTGAGTGTAAACACTTGCAACCTAAGACATATGAGTGTAAACACTTTAGAGAGCATATCTTGTG
>NC_032014.1:33012333-33034274 GCF_001865875.1 Lupinus angustifolius
ATTCATGGATATCTTGATTTGATTCGTTTACTCTTGTGCGTTTGATTTTGCCCATTTCATTGCATTTCCTAGATTTCATTGTGAAGTATGTGATTTTCTAAGGTGTTTCATTTTCTAGTTTTAGTGATCTTCTTGCATGACTCACTTTGATGCATATCGGTTAACATAACCTTATTTCTTGATCTTGCCCAGGAGTGCAAAAGGTTAAGTGTGGGGTATTTGATGAACAATATAATTACACACTATTCATAACCTTAATTTAGCATGATTGATGATTCTTGGTGCCTAATGGACTTTGTTTCACATGGTTTAGTGTTTTAGACTTTATTGGACTAATATTCCTAAAATGAGTTAATTTGGGATTATTTGGCCTGATTAAATCTATTATCATTTTCAGATCACATTTGGCACAAATCGCATTTTGGGCATTATGGAAGTCGAGGATATGTGTTGAAGTGAAGATTGTATTTTTAATTTAGGAGTTGTTTTTATTGTAATTTGGCTTTGGGCCCATTACATTTTCGGTTTTACTCTTTGTAAAATAGGGAACCTGAATTTCAGTCTTACTCTTTATATTCACTCATTTTAGAATTCCGTTTTCTCCTCTTTTGCTCTGCTAGGGTTTCACATGTTCTTCATTTTCGGTTTTCATTCATCTTCTTCATTTTTGGTTTCTTTCTTCCACGCAATAGAAGGCTAAACTTGTAGAGACTAAATTCCTTTGGTAATGTATCACAACTGTTGAGGTTTTATTATTAATGTATTTTCGGTTTCTTTATTATTGATTTCTTCTATGTTAGAAACTGGTTTATGAGTTTATCTTCGCTTAGTTGATTTACTCTCTCTAGTGCAGGAATGCTTAGTTCGTGTGAATTTGTTAGTCGTTTCATGCTTATACTGATTTCGCCTAGTTAGAGGTTTAGCTTCTGGAACTTTGAATTCATTATCACTTAGTTAATTGATTCTCAACAAATTCAGAAGTTAATGGTTGGAATCTGAAAATAATCTTTTGAAACCGAGGATTGAGTTGTGAACAAACGAACCAAAGGGATTTAGCCATTTTATTACATTGTTTAACTACTTTTTCTGAATTTGATTTATGTTCATGTCATACTATCCAACAACAAAAACCCCCATTGTGTGTGTGAGTATAAGGTGTTTGAAGCTTTGCTTGAAAGATAATCCTTGGGAAACGACCTACGAGTCACTTCCTAGTACTACAGTTTTAATTGTTATATTATTTGTATCAGGAACGACCTCGATCAGAGTGCAATCAAAAAAGAACTTTGCAGGCTTAGCAGCTAAGGTACTTGAATATTCAAGAAGAGACAAAGTATATTTTCTCTGATTGAGATGTATGAAATCCCTAGTTCTAGCTATTTTAAGCCCTAAAAAGAACCTAAGGGACCCCAAATCCTTAATCTTGAAGTGTGATCAAGGTACTGCTTGGCCTGATCAATCTCATTAATGTTGTTGCTAGATAACACCATGTCATCTACATACAACAATATAGTAGTAAAGGATTGAGGAGTGTACTTTATAAAGAAAGCTTGATCTAGTTCAGAGTGAGAATACCCCACTGAAATTAGAGCACATGACATAGTAGTGTGCCACTTTCTGTTGGCTTGTTTCAACCCATAAAAGGACTTATGCAACTTGCAAACTTAGTGAGGATTATCAAGAGGAAGACTAGGTGGAGGTGTCGTATAAACCTCTTCATGCGAGTCTCCTTGGAGAAATGCAATATTCACATCAAGTCGCTCTAAAAAACATCCCTTGATTGCAGCCAAGACTTGGAAAGTTCTAATAGTGGTAATCTTAATCATAAAAGAAAATGTATCAAAGAAGTCTACCCCTTCCAATTGAGTATAACGTTTTTACTACCAACCTAGCCTTATACCTCTCAAGTGTGCTATCAACATGAACTTTGGTCTTGTACACCCATTTACACTATATGGGAACTTTATCCAGTGAGAGGAAAACTAGAGACCAAGTATCATTCTGATTCAAGGCTTGTAAATCATCTTCCATATCCTTTCTCCAATGAATTGATTTAGCTGCTTGCTTTTAATTAGTAGGATCAGGACTACTAGAGATAGCTAGGCAAAATCTTTTGTATCCATGGGAACATCTAGAATAGTCAAGAATAGATGACAAGGGATATGGAACTTTAGAAGAAGGACTAGTACTATTTGTGACAGTGTGAGCAAGAGTACAATGGTAATCTTGTAGATGAGAATGAAGTATTCTCTGTCCAGTAGATTGCCTAAGAGGAATTATAGTGGAAGAAGACTCGTGTTGGATAGTTGTGTCTGACGCACGTGGGGTGGATGTGTATGAATCTAATGGAGAAGGTGTATTGCACTTAGACATAGAGGATGTGTATGACTCTGATGGAAAAGGTGTATTAGACTCAGGCACAAAGGATGTGTTTGACTCAAGTAAAGAAAATGTGTTTGACTCAAGATTATTAGGAACAATTTGAACATGTGTATGACTTGTAGATGGATCACAAAGAGTGGGAGAATAAGAGGACATAGGAAAAGAGTGTTCATAGAAAACAACATCTCTAGAGATGAAAATTTCATGGGATACTATATCATAAAGAATAAACCCCTTTGTCCCATCCTTATAACCTAGGAAAATACACTTCCTTGCTATAGGATCAAATTTACCCCTCCTTGCAGCAAGAGTTCTAGCATAAGCTAGACAACTAAAGACTTTCAATGAATCTAAGGAAGGCAAGCAACCATAGAGTAACTAATAGGGACTTGAATTTTGAAGTAAAGGGCTAGGTAATATTTTGATAATGTGGACAACATGTTGTATAGCAAAATTCCAAAGAGTAGGGGATATGGAAGACTAAAAGAAAATGGCTTTTGCTATATTGAGGATATGTTGATGTTTTCTCTCTACAACACTATTTTGTTGGGGGTAGTAACACAAGACCTTTGATGAATGATTCCCTTATTGGAGAAGAAATCATCCATCAAAAACTCAACTCCATTATCATACCTAATGGTCTTTAGTTTAACACTAAACTAATTTTCAACAAGAACAACACAATTAATGATATGTTGTCTAGTTTCACTCTTAGCCTTCATCATTATTATCCAAGTAAACCTTGAGAAATCATCAACAAGTGTAAGAAAATAATTGTGGCCAAAGCTTGAAGTAGTGGAATAAGGACCCCATATATCAACATGCAACAAATGGAAAATTTTATTTGATTGAGTTGTGCTATTACACAAAGGTAATCTTTTCTATCTAGAACTATGACAAACATCACAAGGTACATTTTTTTATTACAAAGAGGAATAAAATATAATTGACTAGGTAGAACCTTAATTGATGATGAGGGAGCATGGCCAAACCTTAGATGTCAGAGATTAAAATCACTGGCATAAGCATAAGAGGATTGAGAGACAAAAACATAGGAATGATCCTTTTGCAAAAGATTGATGACAAACAAGCCATGTTTAAAGCTAGCTATACTAATCACCTTTTGGATAGTATTCTGCACAATGATATAAGAATTAAGATTGAAACTTAAGTGGAAATAGTGAGATTGAGTCAACTTGGTTACTGACCCTAGATTGACATGAAACTTAGGTATATATAACACATGAAACAAGGTGAAAGATAGTGACGAGACAATAGTGCCACAAATGGAGGTATTAACTCTGTCTCCATTAGGTAAGGTAATTATCACTGTTGAAATAGATCTTTGATTGATCAATCTACTCACATCATAAGTAATATAGTTAGTGACTCTAGTGTCTATCAACCAATCCACACACTTATTACTTATAGGTAAAGCCATACTAGCAATAGCAGCTGCTACACTATCACTCATGGAAGATTTCACTTTGCTTGAATCAATTTTGTTCCTCTCAAGTAATTTCAGAATGGATTTAACTTGAGCATCAATGAATCCTTCATTTTTCTGTCCTTTGTCAGCAACCAAAATTTCCCCACTTTGATATTGCATTCCATCTAAACCATACTCTATCTCCATAGGGAAGGTACTCGCAGTGTTGACAACATTAACAAATTTTTTGTAGTGATAACCAGGTGGATAGCTTTGCTTTAGCAAGCATATATTCACAGTGTGATTGGTCCTCTTATAGTGAGTGCAGGATCTAGCACCATTTCCTTTACCTACACCATTGTGAGACATCCTTCCTCTTTATCTAAAGGAAATGTCCTCTTCCTCTGTTTCCATTGAAACCTCTAAAATGAGAATCTCCTTGAGATTGAATTGCTAGAGCCTTTAGATCAATAAATATTGGAACATTGTATTGTCTTTCCTGTTGAATCAATATTGAAAATACATTTCTAATAGAAGGAAGAAGTTCTATTAACATGATTTGTGACCTAACTTGAAAATACCCTTAAGAAATCAAATCACATAATCTTGATACCTATGAATTTTAACCAAATCAATTATGCCACAAGTACAAGGAACATCACATTTACAACGACCTATGGCTCTATAATTTTCAATTTCCTTCGAAAGCACCTTCAATTGACTAAAGTAATTAGAAATGGATTGGTTTCGTTGACTCATTCTATAAAATTTCTCTTGAAGTTCAGCTATAAAGAAAACATCTCTTTAAGAGAACCTATCATGAAGATCTTTCCATGCCTCAACTGCTTCATCGATCCAAAGGATGGATTTTACGATTGTTTCGCAACAAAATGTTCCAACCATGGAGAATCATCGTATTACATCGTATCCATTGGGCATAAAGAGGATGAACCAGATGGTTGAGGCAATGATTGATTTATGAATTTCAATTTATTTTTGGATTGAAGAGCTAATTCCACAGATCTAGAACAATAGTGGTAATTCTTCCCATTGAAAAGTGGAGAATTCAAAATAAACCAGGATTTTCATTAGAATGAAGGAAATAGGGATTTAGAAGGATTCACATTGTAATCTTCGAAGGAGGAGGAGGAGAAGGAGAATGAGAAGAAGAAGAAGAAGAAGAAGAAAAGAGAATCGAAGAGCTAGGGTGAGAAGATGAACCAGAGCAAAATTAACTCTGATACTATCTTAGGATCTAGAGAAAAAGCAAGAGTAGTGAAGTGTAATTGATTTTCAATTGAATGAATTGGATCAATACACAAGAATACCAAACCTACTATATATAAAAGAAAAAAATACAACTATCTTTTATATTACACTTGATGAATAGTCTAAGCTAACACAAGTTCATGATGTTACTTATTACGTGACTTACTTCAAGTTCGAATAAAATGAATTTTATCTTGAGACCACTTTATGCAAGGGACATGCCTATTGGCTTATGTTGTGTCAATTTATGTTTAATATTGCTACTTAAACCAGATTTATGCTAATTGGTACTTTTTTCAAAATTTATTTTCTTTCTTCATGTGACATTAATTAGCCTATAAATAGAATTACTACATCTCATTAACCATATAATGAAAATTTTAGAATCTCTCTATCCTTCAACTCTATAGCACTTTCTGTTCTCACTTGTCCTTAGAGAGACTTAAGGAGATTTTTTGTCTATAAACTACCATTTTAAATATGTTTGGTTTAGGCTGTGCAAACCAAATCAATGCCTTTTAAAATATATTTTGGTATTTCGAGTTAATATTGTATTGTATTAATAATTAGTTTAAATACACTTACCCTTTAGTTGATTAGTTTGTGTTGTTTATTAGGTTAACTAGTTTTCCTTCCTTTTAAAAAAGGGTTTCGTAGTAACTCTGTGATTCCATTCAATATCATTCAATTCATTCAATGATATATATAATATTTTTCTTGCTCTTTAATTTCTAATATGATATTGTAGCATGTATCTTTTACTCATATATTTTCCTTCTTCCTCATCACCAAATTCTCAAATCATCCACTTCACTCCTTCATTGATCAACACAAAGAAGATGGGACACATTTGCAATAGCTCAAATGTCCCTCATAACTACTCTTCAAACGATGCCAACAATGCTAAGTTTACTAAAATTGAGTTAGCCTAGTATGAAATGAGGAGTGAATGGGCTGGTGAATGTCTTAGTAATCTTTATGTTCTCTATCTCCTTCAATTCTTCTTGATATTCTTGGGCAAAAGTTGCTCATATTTCATCATATTCTTCTCTTGTTATTCTTGAGCAAAAATTGCTCATATTTCAACATATTCTTCTCTTGTTATTCTTGAGCAAAAATTGTTCATATTTTATCATATTCTTGAGAAACAATTGTTCATATTTCATCATATTCTTCTCTTGTTATTCTTGAGCAAAATTTGCTCATATTTTATCATATTATTCTCTTGTTATTCTTGAGCAAGTATTGTTCATATTTCATCATATTCTAGATTTCTCTCATTCTTTGGCCAAGAAACCAGAATGGTGTTCTTGAGCTTGTTATTCTTGAACAAATACTGTTCATGTTTCATCATATTCTAGATTTCTCTCATTCTTTGGCCAATAAATCATGATTATATTCTTGAAAATTGTTATTCTTGAACAAGTATTGTTCATATTTCATTATATTCTAGATTTCTCTCATTCTTTGGCCAATAAACCATGATGGTATTCTTGAGCATTGTTATTTTTGAACAAGTATTGTTCATATTCCATCATAATCTAGTTTTCTCTCATTCCGTGGTCTAGAAACCAAGATGATATTCTTTAGCAATAATATTATTTGATCTCATTTAATTTTTTTCTTTCTATTGTGTTGGTTGTTGATGAACAATATCATTACTTTCAATTCAATTCATTTTCTTCTAAAAATTCTTTTATTAATTCTCTTATACAACCTTACTAGTTTCATGTGCTATATTTAGAAGAATTCTTCTATCACTTGAAATTTATTCTATTCACTAATTAGGCCTTTTATGGCTCTCATTCTATACCATATTCATGACCTACAACATATCATTGGCCAAGCATGTAACAAAGGTTCCGTACACTATATTCATGTGGAAATTGTGGAAATTTCGAGAACTGACACTAGTAGTCAGACAGAGAGAAAAGAATTTGCACGGGTAGCCATATTGTGGGCATTTCAAGAAATGACACTGGTATTCAGATTGTGGGAAAAGAATTGGCACGAGTAGCCATTTCGAGAATTGGCACGAGTAGTCATACTGTGGTAGGTGTATTCGAGATCGGTTCTTATGGTGCAGTAAGAATTCGATAACAAACATATGGGTTTTTTTATCGTGGGGAGGACGTGGTTGATAGTATGCTTGCACATTTTGGGCAGTACCACGAAACGTCTTATAGTGAGCGACTTTGTCGTGACTCAATCAATAAGTATTATTTCATGCCATTTAGAATTGTTGTAAGTTATGGTAACAACAATTTTAAGACGTTTATACTGCAATGACATTCATAGATAATATTACTAGACCGAACATCTTTGAGCTTAACAAACCATTTCGGTTTGATGGGATAAATTTCAAACAATGGCAACATAAGATGGAATTTTTCCTCACTATGATAAAAGCTATCCACGTTATGAAAACTCATATCCTAGAGGTGCTGGAAAAAACTGAAAAAAATGGAAAGGGATAAACTAACTATTAATATAACTCTCTGGAATGAAAATGATTGCCTTTATAAGAATTTCATTTTGAATGATTTCTCAGATGATCTCTATGATTACTACAGCCCACACAAGTCTGCCAAATTTATTTGGTATGCACTTGAGAAAGAAAGAAATATAATATTGGTGAATCTGAGACTAAAAAAATATGTTGTTAGTCGGTACCTTAAGTATCATATGACTGATGATAAATTAGTAGAGCTTAATCACATGAGATATAGAGAATTTCTCATGAAACCATTTCTATGGGTATGCCCTTAGAGAATTAAACTCACAAGTAGAGCCTATGAAATTGCATTCATTGGGTATTTTGTATACAACAAGGCATACAAGTTTGATGACCTTAACCCAAAAGTGATAATTGAGGCTAACAATGTTGACTTCAATATAATGAAATTCCCTTTTAAATTGAGGAATAGTGGGGGCTTATCAATTAGTCACATACTTGTGATTAGAGATAATAATAAAGAAATAAAAGGTTTAAAATAGAACCTAAAAGAAGTAAGAGAGCAAAAATTGCTAGAGAGTATAGACCTGATTAGATGGTCTATAAATTGGAAGATGATCCATCAACTTTCAAAGAATCTTTGACTTCTTCGGATTATGATTTGTGGCAAGAGGCCATAAATGATAAGATGGACTATCTAGATTCTAACAAGAACTAATATGGAGCATTGATATGGTATAGAAATGGTAACGAGATACCTTAAGAAAACAATAAACCTTGGATTATATTAGCCAAGGTTTCCAACTGTCTTAGAAAGATTTAGCGATGCTAATTAAAACACTTTTTCAGATGATTCTAGAACAATTAATGGTTATATATTTAGCATAGTTGGTGGGGATGTTTCTTGGAAGTCAAAGAAACAGACTATTTTGGCTCAATCCAATTTGGAAGTTGAGATGATAGCACTAACAATAGCTAGTGAAGAAGCAAGTTGGCTGAGAAGCTTGCTTGTAGAGATTCCCCATGGGAAAAATCGATATCAGCTGTGTTGATCCATTGTGATAGTACTGTGGCTATTAGAAAAATTAATAATCGCTTTTACAACCGTGAGAATTAACAAATTCGTCATAAGCACAACATCATTAGAGAGTTACTCTCTACAGTAGCTATTATGGTGGATCATGTATGCAATAAGAATAACTTAGAAGATCCTTTAACAAAAGGACTAGCTAGAGAGAAAGTCCATAATACTTCTAAGAGTATGGGACTATTGCCCTTAGAACGAGGATCACTCGTGATGGTAACCCGACCTAACTGACTGGAGATCCCAAGAAATAGGTTCATTGGGTAATAACAAGTTGTGAAGTGATATGAGAACGAACATGCTATAAAATTATGAGAAGCATGATTCATATAGCATATGTAAGGATGAGTTAATCTCTTAATAAGATCTATACTCTAATTAGAATGGAGTACCTAGGCTACATAAGTACCCTTGATAGACTCACCTATGTGAATGTGGAAGTGGGGGCTGCTTTCTATGAAATTTTGGGGCATAAATTTCTAGAGTATTCACCATACTGGGATAAAGGTCCATAACCTTTAACGCACGAGCTTTATAGAATACACATTTGAAAATGTTGTCTGTGGTTTGATTATGGAGATAGACTTCAAGACTAGAGTCACTCTAGTAAAATCTGAATCTTACTCATTATGCAAAGGTTCAAGTCACATGACACCTTTGTTTATGCACAATCTTATTGAGACCACAAAAACTATTGGAAATTGTTTTTTAATTTCAAGTGGGGAATTGTTGGAACTTGGATTTTTGGAAGCCATTAGTGAGAACTTTTGGGTGTGAAATCTAAAAAACTTCCAAGTCCCACATAGGAAAGATAAGGAATTTGGAAAAAATCCCTTGTTATAAATTGAAGCATCCTCCCTTCATATTTTCTTGCCCCAAGTTGAATGCGCTTTCATTCATCTTTTTCTTTCTTCCTCATATTTTCCACCGACGCAATTCTAGAAAATTTCTCATTCTTTCTTTCCATGGCACTAAGAATTGGCACACGCATCCAAATTGTAGGAATTTCGAGAACTGACATTGGTAGTCAGATTGTGGGAAAAGAATTGGGACGAGTAGCCATATTTTGGGCATTTAATATTTTCTTATTTTTACAGTTGATGATATTTATTATTTTAATATTTAACATAATGTTGTACACCCTGCCTCTAGGTCCTAGATTTGTCACGGATGGCAATGCAAGTAAGATTGTACAATTTGTAGACCTTCTAACAAAGGTTTTAGAGCATTCTCCATTCAATCATCTTTTGTCCATGATGGGAGTTGTTAACATCCACTCTTTAGCTTGAGAGGGGGTGTTGAAATATATTTTAGTATTTTGAGTTAATATTGTATTGTACTAGTAATTAGTTTAAACTCATTTACCCTTTAATTGATTACTTAGTTTTGGTTGTTAGATTAGTTAGTTTTCCTTCCTTTTAAATAAGACTTCCATTTTAACTTTGTCATTCCATTCAATATCATTCAATCAATGATATACATGATAGTTTTCTTGCTCTTTAATTTCTAATAACTTCCTTCATTGTATATTGGAGGGGATTCAGTGGTACACCTATTGCATCCAATCTACAAAAAATATTGGTATGGGCGAATTTAATTGAAATCCTAATGTTCTTATACATTTTAGAGACTATTTGTTTCCTCCGTTATTTTCTTCTTCCTCTTTGTTGCAGGCCAAGCCCAATATCTTTCTAACAATATTTAGGATCAATTTTGTAATATGGCTACAACGTTGCAGGATATGACTTTTGACCTTATACTGGATTGGTTTAAAGGTGGAAACTTTCATCATTGACAAAAGAAGATTCACTTCCATCTTATAAACTTGAAGGTGATGTTTATCTTGAACACACCAAATTCGGATGAAAAAGAAGGTGAGACTATGAATGAAGCCCATGAGAGGAACAAGTGGATTAACAATGACTATATTTGCATGAGAAATATTTGAAGTTACATGTCTGGCTCATTGTTCGATGCATACCAACATGTGGGATCCTCGGAACTATTGGAAATTGTTTTTTAATTTCAAGTGGGGAATTGTTGGAACTTGGATTTTTGGAAGCCATTAGTGAGAACTTTTGGGTGTGAAATCTAAAAAACTTCCAAGTCCCACATAGGAAAGATAAGGAATTTGGAAAAAATCCCTTGTTATAAATTGAAGCATCCTCCCTTCATATTTTCTTGCCCCAAGTTGAATGCGCTTTCATTCATCTTTTTCTTTCTTCCTCATATTTTCCACCGACGCAATTCTAGAAAATTTCTCATTCTTTCTTTCCATGGCACTAAGAATTGGCACACGCATCCAAATTGTAGGAATTTCGAGAACTGACATTGGTAGTCAGATTGTGGGAAAAGAATTGGGACGAGTAGCCATATTTTGGGCATTTAATATTTTCTTATTTTTACAGTTGATGATATTTATTATTTTAATATTTAACATAATGTTGTACACCCTGCCTCTAGGTCCTAGATTTGTCACGGATGGCAATGCAAGTAAGATTGTACAATTTGTAGACCTTCTAACAAAGGTTTTAGAGCATTCTCCATTCAATCATCTTTTGTCCATGATGGGAGTTGTTAACATCCACTCTTTAGCTTGAGAGGGGGTGTTGAAATATATTTTAGTATTTTGAGTTAATATTGTATTGTACTAGTAATTAGTTTAAACTCATTTACCCTTTAATTGATTACTTAGTTTTGGTTGTTAGATTAGTTAGTTTTCCTTCCTTTTAAATAAGACTTCCATTTTAACTTTGTCATTCCATTCAATATCATTCAATCAATGATATACATGATAGTTTTCTTGCTCTTTAATTTCTAATAACTTCCTTCATTGTATATTGGAGGGGATTCAGTGGTACACCTATTGCATCCAATCTACAAAAAATATTGGTATGGGCGAATTTAATTGAAATCCTAATGTTCTTATACATTTTAGAGACTATTTGTTTCCTCCGTTATTTTCTTCTTCCTCTTTGTTGCAGGCCAAGCCCAATATCTTTCTAACAATATTTAGGATCAATTTTGTAATATGGCTACAACGTTGCAGGATATGACTTTTGACCTTATACTGGATTGGTTTAAAGGTGGAAACTTTCATCATTGACAAAAGAAGATTCACTTCCATCTTATAAACTTGAAGGTGATGTTTATCTTGAACACACCAAATTCGGATGAAAAAGAAGGTGAGACTATGAATGAAGCCCATGAGAGGAACAAGTGGATTAACAATGACTATATTTGCATGAGAAATATTTGAAGTTACATGTCTGGCTCATTGTTCGATGCATACCAACATGTGGGATCCTCGGAAGAACCATGGCAAAAACTTGAGGCAAGATATATGATGAGGATGCAATAAGTAAGAAATGTCTTGTTCGCCATTTTAATAATTATAAATTGATTGATAATATGCACATGACTTTACTAATGCATGAAATTGTACATATTCTCAATATATGTAAACAACAAAGTATGCACTTGGATGAAACTATCATTGTATCCTTAATTACTATCAAACTTACTCCTTCATGGAAAAACTTGAAAAGAAGTCTTAGACATATTAAAGATGACATTTCTTTCTCACAGTTGGATAACCATCTTTGTTTGGGAGAAGAGTTTGGAAAGCAACATGATACTAAAGAACATTTTGTTCATAAGAAGGTACATTAGTATAGGATGGGAAATTTGGTATGTCCTCTACAAAGAGAAATGAAGATTTTGAAAAATCTCATGGAAGCAAAATGAGAATGACTATAAGAGAAAGAAAATTGAAATGGTTGTTTCTGTTGTGGAATATCAAAACATTTCAAGATGAATTTTCATATCTTAAAGAAGAAAAATGAAAAGGAATCTATCACAGCAAGTGACAATCTTGTTGCAATCATTTCCGAAATCAACATAAAAAGATGTTGGGTCATGATCAATTGACTCTAGTGCTGCTCGCTATATGTCAAAGATATTTTCAATACAACATCATTAGTGATATTAGTAAGGGAGTTTCTACTCGCTTTAAATTAAATGATGCTTGTATGAACATTGAGTATTGGGTTCATACTATGTAAGAAGAGCTTAATCAATTTAAAAGAAATGAGGTATGTGAACTTGTTTTTGAATGTAAGAATAGGCATGTGATAGGAACTCGATGAGTTTTAAGAAACAAATTGGATGAGAATGATATAATCATAAGAAACGGGGTTAGACTAGTGGCCCAAGGCTACAACATGGAAGAAGGTATAGACTTTGATGAAAACTTTGTTTCAGTTGCTACGGTTGAAGCTACTAGGCTATAGCTTGCATATGCATGTTCTCTAGACTTTCAGTTATATCAAATGGACATAAAGTGTATCTTCCTTAATGGTTACATACAAGAATAGGTGTATGTTGAACAAGCTCCATGTTTTGAAGATTACAAACATCCCTCTCATGTATATAAGCATAAGAAAGTACTCAATGGTCTTAAGCAAGTTCCTTGTGCTGGTACGACCCTCTAACAAACTTTCTTATTGAAAAAGGTTTTACTAAAGTAAAGGTCGACGCTACTCTTTTTATAAATAAAATAGATCATCATACTTTGCTTGTTGAAATTTATGATGATAATAGTATTTTCGGTTTTACTAATGAGATTTTCTTAGTGAATTCGGTAAGATGATGCAAGGTGAGTTTAAAATGTCCATGATGGGAAAGTTGAACTATTTTGTTGGACATCAAATCAAGAAATGAAAGGATGACATCTTTGTCAGTTAGTCCAAGTATTACAAGGATTTGCTGAATGGCTTTGAAATGGATGAATGCAAAGTTAGTGCCACTCCAATGGGATTAGGAACATACATTGATATTGACGAAGCCGGGAAATGCATAGATATTTCAAAGTATCGACGTATGATTGGTTTCCTTCTTTATCTTTCTAATAGTAGACCTAATATAGTGTTTAGTGTCTGCTTGTGTTCATGTTATCAATCTAAACCTAAAGAGTCACATCTTGTTACCGTAAAAAGAATAATGAAATATTTGAAAGTCACAACTACTGTTGCATTATGGTATCCAAATGGAAGTATATGTAACTCGGTGGGAAATTCATATTCATATTTTGCTGGATGGAAAACTGAGATGAATATTCTAGTGGTACTTGGCATATCTTAGGTAATGCATTGGTCTCTTGGATTAGTAAAACGCAAGCATGTGTTACTCTAAGTACTGCTGAGGCAGGATACATTATAGCGGGTATGTTGTGCCCAAGTATTATGGCTTAAACAAAAGTTATGAGACTATGGCTTGGACTTAGGATACATTCCTTTGAAATATGACAATACTGGGACTATCAACCTCACAAAGAAACCTATATTGCATTCCCGAACTAAATATATTGATATAAGATATCACTTCGTTAGGGACCATGTCCAAAAGAAGGATGTACTCTTAGAGTTTCTTGATATACTTGATTAACTAGCAGACATCTTTACAAAACCTTTAGCTAATTTTTTTGATATACTCTTACAGTTTCTTGATATTCTTGATGAAGCTAACTTATCCTAACTACGGTCACATACTTATATGTTTGCTTCATTATGTTTATGGTATGCCAACTTGTGCTTAAACATGATTTAAATTGATTAAATTTCACATTTTTAGGGTATATAATTGATTACTCCAGGAGAGTAACCGATTACCAGGCATTAGGATGCTACGAAATTCAATATCTAGGACAATAACTAATTACTATAGGTGAGTAACCGATTATTGAATGAGGTAGAGTGATTGGATAATGATTTCTCTGGAGAGTAACCAATTACCTGAAGTTAAATTTCTGAAAACTGGGTTTTTATTCATTGAGTAGTTGATTACTTTGTGCTTCTTTTTAAGCATCTTTTCCATTTTTCACACACTTCATCTTCTTCCTCGAAATCCCTCTACTTTTGGTACCCCTCCACATCATAGAAATCCCATTTCTTGCTCATTGTACATGAAGTTTGTGGTCATTCTTGTCACATTTTTTATTCTGAATACTTTCTAACCATCATTTTCCAAGTATAGAGCATTTAGTCAAAAAACCCCTATTTCAAAATCCCAAAACCTACAAGTTTCAAAAACATCATTGTTAGAGGCTAATCTTTTGGATTTGGCACGTCTTCCTACAAACAATGAGCAATGTGATGTGTTCATAGAATATTTCCTTGGGAGACCATTATTTGCTCCTAATGTGGTAAGTTATACTCCTTCGAGTTAGATGATTTTCATTTCCCTATACTCCTTAGGCATCAAAATCTTTATGCGTCCTGTGAGGAACTTTGTGCATATTACCCAAAACTTGTGCCAATATTTTATTTCAATCTGAATGTTGTGAAAAACAAATTGCATTCCAAAAAAGACATTATCGTAGACTTAAGAACTTTCAGTTAAGTTTGATTTAACATACCATGCATATGTGCTGAAGTCGGTTTGGACTTCAATGTTTATAGGAAGGGTATGATAGGAAGAATTACTACTATTACATGTGTAGATTTTCTAAAAGGGATATAGAAGATCATAAGCAAAAAAGCATTGGGTGAAATATGTGAATAATCGAGACATCCTCTCTGTTGGAAATCTCACTTTAGAAGATCGATTATTGCATTATCTTCTTAGTTATGTTGTAGTTCCTAAATTTTCCAATCATTTACAAATTAATGATATGAATCTTCAACTAATGTATGCTCTTAAGAATAATCTTTCCACGAAACTGGGCTATGATGATAATATGACATATGTGGTCTTTTAGAGGAATATATAATACCTTACCTTATCTTATCATTGTAACTATCATAATTAAACACTTTGATATTTTAACAGCTAGGGAATCTATGGTCGAACTTGATGCTAGAGATAGAAAGACTAATGTGGATGTGATCCACAAATGAGCTTCTTTCGAGACCAACTTGATCTACTTTAAAAACACCAGAATGATCAATTGGTTACTCCTATGGATAACCCCTCTGTTGACCCTCCTGAACCTTAGCCCTCTTCTTTCCATGCCGATTCATCTTCATCTTCTAACATGCCTACCAATTAGATGATCATGGATGAGTTGGTATTGCTTCGAGGATTCATCACTGCAAGGGTGGATGCTCTTGATATTTATAATAAATAAGTTCAGGCTGAACTTTGAAGATTATCTAATTGATTGGACTACATTGAAAGTGCAATGCGTTAAGAGTGCACTTATGCTTGCCTATGTTTTGATGAAGACAAAGGACTTACTGAAAACTTAAAGACAACTCAACAAATCAACATGCCAAAGATTGAAGAGCTTCATGTCTAACGAAGTCTAAAAACCTAGATATTGAGTCTAGGTTAGGTAAACCTAGATGCAAATCTCACAAAGTCTAAAAACTATCATATCATTTACATGAGACATGTCATCTAGTTTATTATATGTTCATGCATTAATCATACATGTTATCTGTGCTTTTTAGGCATAACATAAAGGTAAAATATGTATAATTGATAAGCATAACATATAGATAGGTTACCAATTAACACCTTAACCGAAAATACGTTAGTTAATCGATTAAGTAAAGCTTTAATCGATTAACGTAAAAACAGTTTGAATAGTTTCAAAAGAAAACTGAAAAACAGATTTCAGTTACTCTCTAACAACTTGTTAATCGATTAATAGGCAATTTAATCGATTAACTAGGTGAAAAACAACTTTTCTATATAAACTGTTTTGTTAACAGATTTCATATACGATTTGATACATTCATACATTGATATTAGAATTGATAGGTTGCGTATTTTCATGTTCAATGTATATCATATAGGTAGAGGGAATTGCAAGTGAGATTAGAGGGAGATAGTATTATGCTTAGGATCAACATGTCATCCATTGCATATTATCAAATATGTTGTTCATCCTATCTTGTTCTTGCATGATTCTTTCAATACTATTTAGAGATCTATTAAAGGGAAAAATCACATGTTCTTCATGATTTTCATCTTATACATATTCATAGTAATTGTGAGATTTGTATAGGTTTATAGCTTGCTCTTTCTTGTTGTATTTGAGCCATTTTAGTGCTTCACATTACTTTGTTCTTTGTATTGTTTGTGTAACAAGGGAAGTCGTCTATTGGTGTCGTACCACCAAAGAGATCAGAAGGGAGCATTCAATGTTTTGTAATTGTAAGTGTGTTTGTAAGGCACATTGGTTTCAATTTTACTGAGGAAAAATCTCCCGGGTCAGAGGGGAGGACAGGATGTAGTTTTGTAGTGGACCGCAAAACGAACCAGTATAAAAACCTTGTTGTAGGCTGTTTCTTTCCCATATCTCTTTACTGTTTTTAGTATCCTTTAATTGCCTATTGAAGCTGATATTTTGAATATTGCATTACTGCCAAATAAATATCATTTCTGTTTAAATATATCTGCTAAATCAATTATGTGTAATATGTAATTGGCTGTGTAATTGAGCCAGTCAGTAACTGCAATTTCTGTGTGACTTAATCGATTAAGTCATATCATTAATCGATTAACTGGGCAAGTTTCCAAAATAGGGCTTTGGTACAAATAGCGGTAAGTGGGAACCGCGACACCTATTCAACCCCTCCCTTCTAGATGTATTCTTTCACTAATACCTAACAAGTGGTATCAGAGCTAGTACGACGTGCTAGCTCAACCGTATTCACGTGATCCGTTACGGAAATTAAACGGGTTCCACCAACCCCTTTGGCAGTGATGGCGCATCCATTAACCGCCCTCCCGTATTCAGTGGCGAAGGATATACCTACTGGAATGTTCGCATGAAAATCTTTATAGAGGCCATCGGCTCGGATATTTGGGGATCCATAGTCAACGGGCCTTTCGTTCCATAACATTTAGTGAGTGATGAACCAAAAGATAAACCTAAAAGTCTATGGACCGATGATGAACGCAAAAAGGTTCAGTATAACCTGCGTGCCAAAACTATCATCACATCGGCCTTATCCTATGATTTGTTCTTTCGGGTATCATAGTGTCAAAATGCTAAAGAAATGTGGGACACTTTACAAGTGACTCACGAAGGCACTGACGAAGTCAAGTGTGCTAGGTTGAATGCCCTGCCACATGAATATGAGTTATTTCGTATGTTACCAAATGAATCTATTAGTGATATGCAAAAACGTTTTACTCATATAGTTAACCATTTAGTTGCTTTGGATAAATTGTTTAACAAAGGTGAGCTTACTAACAAAGTTTTACGATGTCTTGATAGGAGATGGCAACCAAAAGTAACATCTATTATGGAATCAAAGGATGTTGATTCCATGCCTTTGGTGACACTATACGAAAAACTCCAAGAGCACAAAATGGAGCTTGGACGCCTGACTATGTATGAAGAATCAGATTGCAAAAAGAAAAGTATTTCTCTCAAGGAAACAATGTCTCAATCCACAGAAGAGAGAGAAGAAATTGAATCTGATTCAGATATAGATGAAGCAACTTTGAGCCTTCTCGTACGCAAAGTCGGGAAATTTTTAAAGAAATGAGGCTTCAAACGTTTCCAGAAGAAAGAAGCGCGAGAGTCGACCAGAAAAGGTAAGAGTAAAGAGCGCTTTACTTGCCAAGAATGTGGTAAGCTAGGACATATGAGTTTCTAGTGTCCTACTTACCTCAAGAAGGTTGATTTAGATAAGAGCACTCCTCGGGACTTCAAATCGAAGAAAGCTTACATAGTATGGGATGTACCAGAGGAGGACACGACATCCATCACCTCAGATGAAGAGGAAACTACAAAGTTATGCCTAATGACGAGAACAGATGATGCATGTTGCTCAAATTCAAAAGAGGTAAATAACGAGGTATATTCTGACACTTCATCCTCCTCATCTAATGATTCACCCTCTTATGAGGAATTATATGATGCGTATGTCGAATTGCATGATGAGTTAAAGAAATTAGCTAGAATTAGTTCCGATAGGAATAGAGTAATCCTGCTAAATGAACAAAAAATAGTTTCATTACAAAAAGAATTAGATGAACTAAAATTGGAAAATGAAACACTAGAATTGATCTATTCTTGTAATGCATGAAATTGCTCTAATAATAATTTGTGTCAACCAACTGTCTGTGACTCTTGCGATGATTTGAAAAATGAAAATTTGAGATTAAATGAAAATTCGCAAAACGCACAGAGAGTCAAAACATGTTAGACACTATGCTTAGTAAAACCAGAAATGTTGGTGACCATACCCGGCTAGGATATATTCCCCCTTCGCGTAGGAGAAGACCATATAAGAGACCTATTAATCGGCCAAATAAGAAAAAATTTAATAAAAAGATTCCTACATGCTTTTATTGTGGCACTCATGGCCACACTTCCTACTCTTGTTATATCAGAAAATATGGTATACCTAGTGGCGTGTATGTATGGATGAAAAAGGGAGATAACTCCGTAGTTACTAACAAAAAAGGACCCAACATAACTTGGGTACCTGAAAAGGCAAGTGATCTATGTTTTGTAGGTATGTCTTCAAGCACATGGATAACATTGGTATCTTGATAGTGTATGCTCGAAACATATGACGGGTGATAGATCAAAATTCCTAGATCTATCCTTGCAAGAAAAAGGGTTTGTCACAGATGGAGACAACAACAAAGGGAAGATACTTGGCACCGGTACAATTGGCAAGTCAAATCAGGTCGTGATCGAAAATGTGCTATATGTTGAAGGTCTGGAACATAACCTCTTGAGTATCAGCCAACTATGTGATAATGGTAACCGTGTATCTTTTGACTCGAAGTGTTGTATTATTCATGAAAATATATCTAATAAAGTTAAGTATTGGATATCGTATATATAATATCTATATGGTTAATCTGGATGATGCCACTACTCTATTTTCAAAATGTTTTATATCCAAAGAGGATGACATCTGACTTTGGCATAGGCGTGTTGCTCATATTCACATAAACCATCTAGATAAATTGTCTAAAAATAATTTGGTTGATGGGCTGCCAAAACTTGATTTTAAATCTCAAGAAACTTCTGACACATGTCAAAGATGTAAACAAGTTAAAAACTCTTTTGCTAAAAAGAATGTGATATCCACAACATATGGACTTGTTTGGACCATCACAGGTTATGAGTTTTGGTGGTAGCTTTTATGATTTAGTGATCGTTGACGATTTCTCTAGATTTATATGGACATTATTTCTTTCGTCCAAGAGCAATGCTTTTAAATCTTTCAAAAACCTTGCCAAGTAAATCCAAAACCAGTTTCATCATAAGATAGAATATATTCGATTCGATCATGGTGGCGAATTTTAAAACCATTTATTTGATAAATTTTGTAATAAATATGGTATTATGCATCAATTTTTGGCCCCTCGTACCCCTCAACAAAATGGAGTTGTTGAGAGGAAGAATCGAGTCTTAGAGGAGCTTGGTAGAACAATGCTAAATGAAAGCAAAGTTCCTAAATATTTTTGGGCTGATGTAGTGCATACAGCTTGCTATGTGATAAATCATATACTCTTGAGGCCTACTTTTTCAAAAACTCCATATGAACTTTTAAAAGGCCGTAGACCTAATATTTCTCATCTTCATACTTTTGGGTGTAAATGCTTTATACTAAATAATGGAAAAATATCTTCAAGTAAATTTGATTCCAAAGCTGATGAGGGTATATTTTTGGGGTATTCATTGCATAGTAAAGCTCGTTGAGTCTTTAATAAGTATTCAATGCAAGTAGAATAGTCTGTGCATGTCCATTTTGACGAATCTTCTACAAAAGAGAAGAGGAAGGTATTTCATGATGATGTTGCAGGTGCTTTGGAAGAAGCATACTCTAAGGACATGGACCAGGACAAAGAAGAAGTAGAAGTAGAGCAAACTATTCAAGATGAGCATCAGGACCTGCCAATCACGTGGAAGACTAAGTAGGATCATTCACTCGATAAAGTGATAGGTGTTATAACTACAGGGGTGGTAACCCGTAGCTCTTTACGTAACTTCTGTAAATTTGTAGCTTTTGTATCTCAAATCGAGCCTAAGACCATCGATGAGGACATTAAGGATGTGCACTTGGGGAATTGATAAGTGCCAAACATACCTAAATTTCATACTCTTTTATGGCACTTATCTTAAGCATAATTGAGAAAAACCAACTTAAAACAATATTTTTCGTATAAAATATCACAATCTTGTATATTTGCGTTTGTATTTCTTTTTTATATGTTTTGTAGGATTTATAAAGAAGAAGAAAAGAGAAAAAAGACTCATGGTCAAAGATCAAGGTGCTCAAGCAGGCAGTTGAGTGTGGACCAAGCCACGCTAAGCTGACCTGGACCAAGCTGCTCAAGCAAGCAGCTGAGCGGACCTGCTTGACCGCTCATCCTAGCACCAGACTAAATCTAACACGGTCAGAACTTAAACTTGGCACGGTCAGACACAAGCCTGACACACGTCCAAGCTGCTCAATAAGCAGCTCAGCGGTGACACATGTGTGGTCAGTGGTGAACCAGACACCTGCCTAGGTCAACAAGCCCCAAGCCACGTCTTAGTCAGCATGGTCAAAGCTGCTCAACAAGCAGCTTAGCGGTGCCATAAGTGTGCTAAGAGGTGTGCACCCGGACTTGACTTAGCCATCAAGCAAACCATGAAGTCGCTAATTACATCACTTCAAGTAGCCTACCATAGGCTTTTCAGAGTAGCTCACCATAGCTGGTCCAATAGCTCACAACTAGCTTTGGTGAGTCAAGCTTAAGGAGGTGACAAAGATGCTTGATCAAGTGACCAAACCCATGCTGAAGGGTTTGGTCAGCTGCTGAGCGGTGCAAACAAGTAGCTCAGGGAAATTTCTATAAATAGGAGGCATTTCATTCGAATCAAGGGACATCATACATCATTCACCATCTTGCCTTGAAATTCTTCTTCCCTGAAGTTCTCTCTTCTTATTCTTAGTTCATAGGAGCTTTATTTAAGTAAGTTTTGTAATTCTAGTTTAAAATTCAAGAGGAGAAAAGGAGAAGGCAATTGAGATGCAAGAATCAATTTTGTAATCTCATTTGGAACTCAAAGGATCCAATCCTTGGATGGATGGCTCATACTCCTAACAATTTCTTTTGAATATGGTTATGTATTTCTACTTCTTCTTTTATTCTAAAGTTTGAATTTTAATCATTCAAGTTGGTGCTTTGGTTAATTTTATTTGTTTGAGAAATTCTTAATGCTCTTTTTAGATTGATCACCTAAAAACTGATTTCAACTTATAAAAATTACATGTCACAAACACTTAACAAATAAACTAAGAAGTAGTTGTACTACTTAGTTTATTTGCCAAGTTAAGCATACTTTTCTTAAGATC
>NC_032014.1:33034374-33053438 GCF_001865875.1 Lupinus angustifolius
ATGTGTAAATTGTAAAATAGTAAAGTGTTATCAATAAATTTATTTGTTGAAACACCTTTTAATATACAAAAGTGGTGAAGCTAACTTACTAACTTTTATTTATTGTTATTTACATTCACCGTTTATTTATTCTTTAATACCAATCTTCATTAAGGAAGAAGTTTGGTTTATTAATAAAAGGAACCCGAAAGGGTGTAAATAAATAAAGGTCACTTAAATTTCTTATTATTTTGTTCTTTATTTATTTATTTGTTTCTAACAACTAACTATTCACTACTTTTGTACATTAGAATACCATTAAACCGGTATTAGAATTTATTCCAAAAAACCTAGATGGTATTCAAAGGTACTTAATAATTATATAATAGGGGATTGCTTCGATACCATTGTACTGGCGTTAGAATTTATTCTAACAAAGCCGAGATGAGGCAAAGAAGGAATAACTTATTCACATGATTATTAAAAGTAAGTTGTAACTGGAATATTCTTGAAACCATTATACCGGTGTTGGAATTTATTTCAACAAAGCCGAAATGACAAACAAAGAATAAAACCGAGTTCACTTACTTAATCAAAGAAAAAGGAAACACACCAAAGAAGAGGAATTCCGCTTTCGACAAATTGGCACTACTGCCAGGACTATTTGTTGAGAGGGGAAAGTCTCCTCGAAAATAACCTTTCAACAAATTGGCGCCACTGCTGGGGACGATTTATTGAGGGGGAAAACTCTCTAGAAAAATCTTTCAACAAATTGGCGCCATTGTCGGGGAATTGCTTTAATAATAGAACATTTCATATTTATATGTCATTCATCAAATAATTGTGCATAAATTTATTTTTGCTTTTGTATAAATTATTTTGACTTTGTACAAACAAATGGTCAAGTGGAGGTATCAAACAGAGAGTTAAAAAGAATTTTGGAAAAAACAGTCTCTACTTCAAGAAAAGACTGGTCACAAAAACTGGATGATACTCTCTAGGCCTATAGAACTGCATTTAAATCACCAATAGATAAAACTCCATATCAACTTGTTTATTTCAAAGTTTGTCATCTACCAGTTGAATTGGAGCATAAGGCATATTGGGCTCTCAAATTTCTAAACTTTGATTTGAAGGATGCAGATATTAAAAGACAGGATCAATTACATCAATTGGAAGAAATGCGATTCCAAGCATACGAATCTTCAAGACTATATAAGGAAAAAACAAAGAAGTACCGTGATTCTAGAATCAGAAAGAAAATATTTTATCAAGGACAAAAAGTAATTCTATTCAACTCAAGGCTCAAAATACTTCTAGGAAAATTCGGAACCAAATGGACAGGATCATTTGTCATCAATGAAGTAAAACAATACGTAGCAATTGAGCTGAAAGATCCCAAGACAAAAGCAACTTGGGTGGTAAATGGACAGAGATTAAAACCTTATTTGGGTGATGAGTCAGGCTCCATCATCAATGAGCAATCAGAATAATCTCGTCCAAAGTCTGACGTTAAGCTAATGACGTTAAAAGAGCGCTGACTAGGAGGCAACCTAGTATTTGGTAAATATTTACTTCCTTTATCATTGTCTTTTGTTAGCATTTTTATTTTTATTTAGAAAACAAAGCAATTTTTAAGTCACATCAAGTAAGTCCCAAAAAAATTTTAAGGCTTGAAAACAAGCCTTCATTTAAAATGGGGGGACAAGGACTTGATGTAAATTAAAAAATTTCTTGTTTAGATTGTGTAAATATGTAAAAAGTAAATTTGTTTGTTCAAGATTTTTCAAAAACCGAAAACAAAATGGCTAAACAAAATTTTTGAAACATGATCACATGATTAGAAAATGTTAAGCATACTTTAAATTAAGCTTTGAATGAGCAAAATGAGATATATGCTAAACTTTTGTGAAAAAATCATATAATGTCATTTGTACAAATTTAACCAAAAGCAAAACATTTCCCCCTTCTTCTCTCAATCTTTCTAGAAGTAAATATGTTTAAGTATGAGCAATAATAATCAAATCTTTGCTTAAAACCCTACTATATTCATATTTCCAACCTATAAATCAAACATTTCTTCAAAATTTCATGAATTACCTTTTCTTCAACATTATATGAAATCTCCTTCTCAAAACTCCCCTCTTCCTTAATAGATTAATCAATCCTCGAGTTCTATTATAACCATGAGTGATAATAATGGAAAGATAGTTACACATATTTCCATGAAGTGAGGGAAGGTGAAGGTGCATGCTAGTAGAGCAGGTGGCTCTAGTTCTAGTTATAAAGGAGGAATTCCTGAGCATTTGACTAGAAGTCAAAGTGAAACTAGGATACAACCCTTTCTTCACGAACATCAAGCAAATTGAGCTCATGGAGCACTACAAAGATAGAAGGGTAGAGACAATACATATATGTTCAAATAAGAAATAGAACTCAATTAATGAAATTTAAAAAACAACAAAATTTTACCATCTTATCTTTTCTTATGTTGAATTGAGCGGAACAACAATAAGCATTAGAAGAAGAAGAAGATATCACGCGAAGACTGTGTAACAAAATGGTAGAAAGGAAACCTAACACATTTCTCTCCTTTTCAATTTAAGTGTTAAAAATTCGAGAAAACAAATTGTATATCTCATCAAATATAAATGTTGTTTATATGTTGGTTATTAATTTTCATCTAATATCACATCTCCCTTAAATTTGGTGTCAAACCTACCTTATTCTTCCTTTCTTTTCTTTTTCATTTTGAAACCAAACAAGAAAAGTTATATATTTTTTTCTCGCATTTTCTACACAATTCACCAAACCAAATAAGGTATAAGTTGATTGGAAATTTGGAATCCATTTCTTAAATGACAATCAAGATTAGAATTTGAGAGAACAAATGGGTATGGAAAAAAAATATATGACGTTGATAACTTGGAAGAATAAAATTTTGTGATTAAGAATGATATAGCTTCTACCTAATTTTGTACCCCTAAAATTACAAAGTTGAAGAAAAATGGATACAAAAAGCACAAAAAAAGGATAGAAAAAAGAAAGAAAAAAACATTAAAGAAAATTATATAACTTTGTTTTAGATTTAATAAAAATAAAATTTTCTTAAAAAAACCAAAAAGAAATAAACAATTGCTTCCCATTTCAATTTATTTGGGTTGTATACTTGTCCGAAGAAATAATTTGTATATGTACTTCTATTTTTTTAACCAACACAACTTCCACCTTTTGTTTAACATATTGCTTAGTGAATATTGTGAAGAATATTTTCCTTATTTCTTAGCTGAATCAATTTAGGAACTAAATATCTAACTAATTACCCTTCGTGGCGTCCAACCATTAGTTTATCGACCATCCTTACTTTTCTACTATTTCATTTTTTACCATTCACAAATCTATCTTTAACATTACTACCCGTGTTTCCTTCATAATATTTTTAGTTACCAACCTTCAGTCCTATATATTCAAAAACTTCAAACTTTCGCTAGAGTGATCCATTTTAGAGGATTTTCAAAGGTGTATTAAAAATATATTAGAGGTTATTTTTTTAGAGCAATTTATTCAGGTCTTATTTATGAAAATAAGGCAGATTAAACAAACAATTTTCTCATTCAAAAACAAGCTTATACTCAATTAAAAGACTAGATCTGATAGAGAAACTTGAATCCATCCATGAGCAGTAGTCATGGGACATTTATCCTAAGTTGGTGCACATAATGCCAATAATAATTAGACCAAAGACATGATTCAACAAGTACAAAAATAATAAACCAAACTTGGTAAATTTTATAAAGACGAACAAACTTCGATATCCTTAATCAACAAGGGGCCAAACCGGGTGACACGAGACTCTCAATGTAAGTAGTCCCTTCAAACCAAATATTCTCATTCTGAAACACGAGATATTTGAATGATTTGTGTCTGGGATTATACATAATGAATATACCATCAACCTTGATTTGCAATAGGACTTCACTCGTATCCAACATAATGAAGGGTTTAGGAAAATAACCATAAATATGTTCAAACCCAACATCCAGATAAGAAATGTTGAGCAATACAGTCCAAGACTCTGTAACTCCATACTCTTTCATTTGCCACAAGACAAAATGAGTGCCATCAAAGTCATAAGAAAAACAAAGGCAGCCTCCTAAAACCCACGACTTAGGACTTCCAATAGGCTCATATTTATCGACAACGGGCAACAAAACCTCCACACAAGTCTATTTACCGAGGTCAACAGAAACAACCACTAGAGTCCCTTTCTCATCCGACCGAACACAACTAATTAAGAATGTTACTCACCAATTTGTCACACCAATCACTGTATCTAGTGGTACATGTATGCCCATGCCTAGGAACAAACGAAAAACTCGACATCTTCCTCCAAGACTTGCTGGGATCACCCAATGTATAAACCTGAACTAAGGTTTTGTCCTCAATATTCTCAACCTTAAAGGTCACAATATACACCCACAGTTTTATAACTATCAATAGATGATCATACCCAAAACCAAACCTAGTTAAACAATGGTTACCACCCCAAGGGTGTGACATGCGCGGCGATTTAGATTCCGATCTAGTCATTGGATTCCAATAGCACGCATAGTGATTCGAGTAATTGTAAGAAAAACTTGAATTGTTGGGAAGATGTTGCATCATTGAACAAAGAAATGGTTGATTGATATGCATGTAGAAACCTCCAAAGTGCATGTTGCCATACTAACCTTTAGGTTCTCGCCCCCACCAATTTAAGTCTATTGGATGCAAATGGGATGAACAGCGAATCCCCTTCAGGATACTTTGGAAAACCTTGTGTGTTTTGCACCAACACACCAAGCATATCTTTCGATAGTATTTTACAAATCTATGTTTCCTACACTTCTCTCATGCATTAGAGAAATGGAGGATAATTTCTTAGATGAGAAATTTCGGATGATTTGATGTCCCATTATGCCTTGAAGTTTCTCTATCTACTATCTTTATAAGAATTCAATGGGCTGCTGTAATTACCATTTTAGACATTCTAAAACTTTGACACTTGCATTTTTAGGGGTTAAAATTGTAATAGCAAAATATCCTTTTTAAATAAAATAAAAAAGGAATTACATCTTTATTTTACAAATGTAATGACATGCATCTCCTTTTTTCACTCACCCCTAAGACACACGTCTCAATTTTCACTCACCCTTTTCAGAGACCCATTTCATTTCACTTTTCCTTCTTCTTACCCCTCCATTTACTATTTTGCGTTTATTCTGTTTCCATAGGTATTCCTTTTTTCTCTTCTCTCTTTCTTAGTTGTTTCTCACTTTCTTCTGTTCACCACCTTTTCTGCATGTCCATTGTTTTCTGACCATCACAATCATCTCACTCTATGCTTTGTTTACAAGGGCCTCTCTTACTTCTCTTCTTTTTCAATATGTTACATAACTTCATTATTTTTCATAGATGTTACTAGATAGTGGGGTGGTTACTAAACAATGAAAGTGTTAGTAGATAGTGGTGTTATGTTATCTAATCCAGTACTCTTCATTTCTTCTTTCTTATTTCCTATTTCATTTCTTCTTCTTCTTCAGGTCTATACTTAAAGTAAAACAACACATCAGGTATCAAAGTATCTTATTCTACATTTCTCCTTAAAAAACCGATTTTTAGTGTAGAAATGTTTTAGATCCTATTTTTATCGTTAAAAATTGGATATTTATTATACATCAGTTTGATTTTAGCTTAAAAATTCAATCTTTATCATAGAAATGTTCTAGATCTATTTATATGGTTAAAAATCATATCTTT
The DNA here is from genome assembly GCF_001865875.1 of Lupinus angustifolius. Lineage (NCBI taxonomy): Eukaryota > Viridiplantae > Streptophyta > Magnoliopsida > Fabales > Fabaceae > Lupinus > Lupinus angustifolius. The sequence continues at coordinate 33,040,153 of NC_032014.1, forward strand.
GTTGTATATTTCTTACCTTTTTTTGCTTAAAAATGTAATCTTTACCGTAAAAATGTTCTAGATTCTACTTTTATGTTTAAAAATCGGACATTTATTATACATTACTTGGACTTATTGATTAAATATTCATTCTTTAGTGTATAAATGTCCATTGTTTTCTGACCATTACAATCATCTCACTCTATGCTTTGTTTACAAGGGTCTCTCTTACTTTTCTCTTCTTTTTCAATCTGTTGCATAACTTTTATATTTTTCGTAGATGTTACTAGATAGTGGGGTGGTTACTAAACAGTGAAAGTGTTAGTAGATAGTGGTGTTATGTTATCTAATCCACTACTCTTCATTTCTTCTTTCTTATTTCCTATTTCATTTCTTCTTTCTGATTTCCTATTTCATTTCTTCTTCTTCAGGTCTATACTTAAAGTAACACAACACATCAGGTATCAAAGTATCTTATTATACATTTCTCCTTAAAAACTGATTTTTAGTATAGAAATGTTTAAGATCCTATTTTATCGTTAAAAAATGGATATTTATTATACATTAGTTGGATTTTTGCTTAAAAATTCAATATTTATCATAGAAATGTTCTAGATCTATTTATATGGTTAAAAATCATATCTTTATTGTATATTTCTTACCTTTTTTGCTTAAAAATATAATCTTTACCGTAAAAATGTTTTGGATTCTACACTTATTATACATTACTTGGACTTATTGATTAAATATTCATTCTTTAGTGTAGAAATGTTCTAGATCTTTTTTTATTTTTAAAAATTGGATCTTTGTTATACATTACTTGAATTTTTTGTTCAAAATTTTATTCTTTAGCACTCAAATGTTCTAGATCCTTTTTTTATGGTTAAAAATTGGAACAATGTTAGTTGTGATTACATCTATTTAATCTATTATGTTCTATAATAAAACATGTAAGACATATCAAGGAAACATCAAAATCTCTATGGCAGAACTCACATTCAACATAGATCTCGCAATGTGGTGTGAAGGCTGATTTTTTATAATGATATTTTTCTATCAGTAACGCTGATTAAACTATGTGTTGGTAACATAATTTTTCGTTTTTGATATTTTCTGTCCAGAAGTTGTATCTAATAGTGTCTGAAATTTGTGATATTTCTTTATGTACATTTAAGAACTCTTCTGATATTCTTCTCCTACCTTATTTAATAAAGAACGCAATACCTTATTTAATAATAGTGTATGATATTATAAAATTGTGTATGATATTATAAAATGCATTACTAATGACTTATGACAGATCTCCGAGTTCATTATATTGATATTGTTAGTACCTTATATTTTTCAACTATGTGTTACTTAATTTATGAAGTTGACTCTGTGCATATCCATCGTTTGAATGTTCTTTTTTTTTACATTATAATTATATTGTTTATTAGTTTTTGAACATTAGAATTTTCTTAATTAGCGCTTTAATATGCATTCTTTAATGGACAAAAGTCACCCCTATTATATGTTGTTGTTTACTTCACTTCATTAGGTGATCTTATGTTTTTTGCTGGTCTAGACTGTACATGTCTATTCCTATGATCAAAAGGTTACCTTAACATTTTTTACTTTATATCAATATTCTTTCTTTCATGAATTGTGAGTCATGTCTTCAATATTCTTTCTTAGATTCTGTTTTTTTACCTAACAACAATATTCCTTCTTACATGTAAAACTTAATGTTTGTATTTGTGGTTGGTTAATGTTTTTATAAGTTAGTCTTTGCTGTATTAATGTCAACATCACGACCCTTCGAGCTGATAAGGAACCTGAATGATTCAAAACATCTGTGGAAAATCGCTGTTAGAATTACTGAAATTTGGTTTGTTCAACTTCCACCAAAACATGGACACCTAGAAATGATATTGATGGACTGCAAGGTAATATGTTATAAAAATATATTATTTTTTTAAGCAGATTACTAATCTCCAATTATTTTAATTAGGGAGACAAGATCCAAGTCTCTGTCAAAAAGGATGAGTTCAATCAATGGAGAAAACATTTGGTTGAAAATAACACATATGTCATGCATAATTTTAATGTGTTCCACAATGATCTTCAATTTAAGGATTGCAATCATGCCTATAGAATGCAATTTACTGCTGGTACAACTCTAAGAGATAAAGAGTTTCCCGAAATTCCACAATTTGAATTTGTTTTTAAAAAGTTTGCTGACATACTTGCTGGCAACTTTGAAAGTGATTTGTTAGTAGGTAACTTTTTATTTATATAACATATATTTTCATATTTATCTAATTTACTTTATTTCTATTATATTAACACTTTATTATGATTAATTTGTAGACATTATTGGCGCTATTGATAAGATGGTTTTCTCTCAGACACAAGCTTCTTTAAAGAAAGTTATTTTCACTCTCAGAGATTCAAGGTAATTGCAAGGAGACTTTATTTGTTATTCTCAACAATTAACTTATTTTTTATCACACATGTTTTTCACTGTAATTTTTAATCAGTAGTGATGTTATGACATGTACTCTATGGGAATCCCATGCCATGAAGTTTTTTAACTGTTACAACAAATTGTCCCTTGGTGAGCCCATGATTGTTCTCCTGACACATGCCAGAGTGAAGGAATGACAAGGTATTTCTTATCCTTCTACAATTACATTGTCGTGATTATTCAATTATGAATGGGACATGAAAGTTGATTGTTTTGTAGGTAAGTATCCACCGACTGTGAGCAATTCATGGTGTGGATCAAAAATATTGATTGATGATGAAATTCCTGATTATCTGAAATACAAAGATAGGTACAAATATTAAACATTGCATATAAATGTCACATTCTATTCATATTAATCTGTTTTGATGTCTTCTATATTAGTTTATCACATATTTGTTTGTTTATTATATTAATCATTCTGTTTTTTGTATTGCTTTTTGTAGTTTTGCAACAGTTTGTCTGTCATGTGACTCATTGAGCCAAAGTAACACCCAATTGTCACAATATTCTAATTTATCTGATGATGATCGTTTCATGTATAAGGCTGAGGTGAAGACTCTTTCTCAAATTGCTGCCTTAACATCACCTGAGGTATATTCCTCACCCTGTCAATTGCAGCAAAGCACAAAAGGTCAAGGCATATGCAACACAACCTTGTCTTAAAAAGAAAAACCAATAAATTAATATAATTTCTTAAAGTAACATATTATAATCAGATGATAGCAAATGAAAAAAAAAGTTTTCATTTTTATAATCAGATGATAGCAAATGCAAAAATAAAAAGTTTTTTAGTATACAAAATAACGTTTTTTAAGATACCTAATTCAAAGTCAAATTCAACAAACAACTCAGAATCCAAAATTGAAGAAACATATTATATTTATGTTGTGTTTGCCTTTTTCTATTAGTTATATCATGACCCAATTTTTTTAATGTTTAGCAAATAACTTGTGTTACTATTGGAACAACTGCAATGTTTATTATTGGAAAACAAGGATGGTACTATGATGGTTGTTTGAAGTGCACTAAGAAGATTGATGTTAAGGATGGACCTTTCACGTGCAAGTGTGGAACTTATAACTTGAGTTCTACCCCTAGGTAAAAGAATTTCATTATATAGTTTACATTTAAAATTATTATGTTCAATTTCATTACTTATTTTTAATTTGGATTTATTTTCAAGGTACAAATTGGACATTAAGGTTATTCATGAGAATGAAAGTGGACGGTTTGTCTTTTGGGGTCGTCAATGTGCTGATATCATTGGTGTATCTGCTTGCGAGCTTAAAAATCAGATGATTGCAGTAAGTATTTTTACATACATTCATTTTTATAAATTGATAATACATTAAGGCACAATATTCATAATATTAAAGTTTTTTTGTTTCTATATGTAGGAAGGTGAAGATGATCCAAAGGCATTCCCTCTAATACTTGACATGCTGCTTGCAAGGACAATGGCGTTTAGAGTCAAAGTCCAAGCATCTTACCACCAATCTTCTGTGATAAGGCTATCTGAAAGTCCAATTTTGATAAAGGCCATTGCTGATCAGTTTGGAGCATTGGAGATACATACTGTGAGTTATTGAATTTTGTTTTTTATCTATTTTTTATTGTAGTTTTATTTTTAAAATAATGTTAATTAATTTTTACCTGTTTTTAATAAGGTTTCACCCTCTGAGGAACTTAATGGAAAGTTTCATGTGAATGACATCTCTCAACATGAGTCAGTGAGTGGCATCAATATTTATTCAATGTTTTACACAGAAGAGGTAATTTCTATAATAACTGTGATTTATTGACATCTTTTTCAACTTGCATGGTTAGTCTGTATCTGTCACTGCTGATCATGATCCAGACAACCTTCAAGTTGTAACTCCAGCCAAGAGAATGTCGGCTGACTTTGATTTGGAGCTACCACAAAGCCCCCACGTTAAATCCACTCAATTGTCATCTTCCAAGATGGCCAAGCATATCAAGACTGAATGATTAACACAAACATGATAAATTATGTATAACCTTTTTGAGAACTAAATTTTAATACATCATAGTTTGATGTATATTTTGTAACCTCATGCTTAACTCCGCATAGATCTAACTTTGAAACATTACTCCTATATATATTATGTCACTGTATTGTCATATTTTCTTTTACTATTAAGTATAGAATACAAGAATGAAACATGACTCACGACTTATATAGTAAACTAACATGCATATTGGCATTTGAACTTAAGTTAAGGTAATTCTATCATAGTTGGATAATTTCAACAAACACAATAACTATAATATATGAAAGTAAGTATATTCATTTGTTCAATTATAGATATATAATTGTGTATATAATATACTTTTTTAAAGTGACAATTGTGTGTCTTGGTTTAATTCACTAATTTCTATTACAAACATAGAATATGCAATGAAATTTTTTATTATTTTATTTATATATCCAGTTTATATCACTAATTTTGATGGTTAATAAAATTTAATCATTTTATAATTTCAGATGATGGCATGAACTCTGTTATAACAAATTTTGTTTTCATGTGATTTCATTATAAATTAATATTAAATAGAGACAAACATCGTTATATACAACATGTTTTTAGACAATAACATCAATTTTGTTTATTAACCTTTAACATTAATATTGTAGGTTATAGATTGAAATCGTACTTCACTATCTTAGGTTACTAATATAACATAAATTGATTAATATAAAATAACTAATTCAGATTTTTTAATACAACCTTTTTTTTTCTAGATCGATCACCATCCTATTCCATGTCATTTTATCTTTCCAGCACTAAATTTTTGTGTATTAAGTTTTGATTTTAAAATCTTATTTACCATATCATCAGATTTATTTTGATTATTTTTTTCCTACTTTCGATATTGCAGGTGAGTTGACATACCATTCTCAACATAACATTGGAAAACACAACAAAATCATCAACCAAAAAGGAGGTGTGATGACAGATTATTGTCATCATAACATTGGAAAACACCAAAAAAATTCCTTCCTTCATAAAGTAGGTAAAGTATGTTTTACTGTAGTATATGAAATTGGTCATCTATTTTGTTTCTTCATAGTTGTCTTCAATATACAATTTGACTTAATCTATGAGGACTCATGTGTTAAATAACTCAATTCTTCAATAGCAGTATCATGATGTTATAGTTATACCATTTGCTCATTTAACAAACTTAATTTAATAATGGAAATTGTTGTTTACCATTTTCATATTATGGAATGAATTTTTTGTTCCCTATTTATTTTTCACATTACAACTGTACTTAGTTAGACATTAGTTAGAGATGAGTTAGATGATTGACATATACACTAATATGTGGTTGATTCTGTTTAATATTATTTTTGTTACAATGTTATCAAAGCAGGCATGTTATGGACATCCCCGCTATAATCTCTTCATCGGTCTGCTATGTTCATATTGTAACTAATTTATATTTTGGTGTAACATGTTAGGGACTGTTATGTGGACAATTTTGAAAAAGAGTTGCATATATATAATTACAATTTTATGGACTGTTTTATGGATATAATGAACTTGATTATACAATAAAGGTTTTTTTTAATCAATGCTTTGTATGATGTCTTTATTAAACACTAATTTATGAAACCCTTCTCCAAAGAACCCTTTAACCTATGCTTTTTTCTCCATTCTTGAAAGAACCCTTATGAAAATAATACATTCTCCAACCATGTTCTTTCTTCTCCATTCTTCTTAAAGTGCTCAGGTAGCAATCCATTGTTCACTTCAGTCATTGTCTTCTACATTCCTTCTTTCTCTATTTGTTCCTTCTTTGTTTTCTTACTAAAACATTTCTTATTATTTAGGTTTAAACTTAAAAAGGTGGTTGTCAAAAGACGTGCATAGTTGTGTATACAATATTCTATCTATAAGGTAATGTTACTGTTTCTGTATATAATGTATCTCCCAATTTATTTGGTAATAATATTGTTTCTATATATCTATTCATGTTTTGAATGAACTAACATGCATTTTCAATTGAAGGAAGGTGATTGTTTCTATATATCTGTTTATGTTTTGAATGCACTAATTTCCATTTTAAATTGAAGTTTTCGTGAGTTATAAATAGAATAATATTAGTTATATATGTTGTCTTTTTCTATTTAAGTTTTTTTTAATGCCTTCTGACTCTCTGAAAAAATTTATTTTAAGGTGTAGTATATGAAATTGGTCATCTATTTTGTTTCTTCAAAGTTGTCTTCAATATACAATTTGACTTAATCTATGAGGACTCATGTGTTAAATAACTCAATTCTTCAATAGCAGTATCATGATGTTATACTTATACCATTTGTTCATTTAACAACCTTAATTTAATAATGGAAATTGTGGTTTACCATTTTCATATTATGGAATGAATTTTTTTGTCCCTATTTATTTTTCACATTACAACTGTACTTAGTTAGACATTAGTTAGAGATGAGTTAGATGATTGACATATACACTAATATGTGGTTGATTCTGTTTAATATTATTTTTGTTACAATGTTATCAAAGCAGGCATGTTATGGACATCCCCGCTATAATCTCTTCATCGGTCTGCTATGTTCATATTGTAACTAATTTATATTTTGGTGTAACATGTTAGGGACTGTTATGTGGACAATTTTGAAAAAGAGTTGCATATATATAATTACAATTTTATGGACTGTTTTATGGATATAATGAACTTGATTATACAATAAAGGTTTTTTTAATCAATGCTTTCTATGATGTATTTATTAAACAATAATTTTATGTCACTGTAATTTTATTGCATTGTAATCATTTATATATAAAACTAATAGTTCTATAATCATACATACACCATCAATTGATAGTATATTACATCCAATTTTTTATATTTTAATAGTGTGTATTTAGTATTCAACAAATATGTTTTTAATATGGTTGTTGAAATTGAAGGTTCTTATTAAGTTTGTATTTAATTTTTATTTAGGATTAAAGAATTAAGAAAATAAAGTCAACTAAAAAACATGTTAGGATTCAGCATTGTCCCTTACAAGGGATGTATTTAACTGAAAAGAACCTTAAGAAATTTCGTGGCCACCAGTTTTATTGTTTAATTATTTAAATTATAAACTAATCTTAGACTTACATGTATATATTATGCATAAAACATGACTTGATTTGATGAATGTATATCTATTTCTGTTGATATCAAATGGATAGAAATAATCCAAACAACGATCCTTCGATAGCAAGAAAAAAAAGAAAGACTATCTTCAAGGATAAGGGTTTAAATTATTCAAGATCAAAACAACTACCACTTTCATCGGTGCAATCCCAACATCAAAAATCTACACCGATGCAAATGAGTAGAACCCCTCTTTCACATATAGATTTAAATTGTGAAAATCTGAAACAGACTTATGGTTTCTTGAATACCAATGGTTATTCAAGTTCGACATCTCATACCCAACCATCTGAAATCCATGAGCAAACTAGGAAAAAGAGATTTCCAAACCAAGAGTCTTTAGGCATAAATCTTATGAATAGATATGGGAGCATGTTAGATCTTGAAAACTTGAACAACATGGGACCAAGAAAAGAAAATAAGTCTCATTTCTCAGCAATCAAAAGTTATAGTCAACAATTCAACCATCATACTAACGAAGATGATGACGATTCTGAAATTGACATACAAGGTACACATTTACTAATAATATTTTAGTCATTTACAACAATCAATTTCATGGATCTCTTTAACACTAATATACTTTATTCCTTAGATCTAGACGATGTTAACATTGAATACCCTTAGGAGGATGAAGATCAATTCGATAATTTCCATACAACCTCAATGCTTCAAAAACATCAAGGTTATTTACTATACTTTTTAAATTTTAATTAATTGTAACCAATATAGGCACTAACTTTAAAATTATTTGTTTAGGTTATTCTGACATTGGTAATCCTGTTATTGAATGTGATGATTGTGGAGCATGCATGTGGTATGAAGAGCGAAAGCGTAAACATCGAAACACTACAACACCTAAATATGAACTTTGTTGTGGTGATGATAAAGTAAAAATACCCTTATTGGAAACACCTCCTCCAATCCTTCAACATCTCCTTTTTGATATGCACTCTCGTGATAGTCTAAATTATCAAAACAATATTCGTCTATACAACATTATGTTTGCCTTCACATCTGCGGGTGCAAAATTTGATAGATCTATCAATAATGGTAGAGGTCCTCCAACTATTAGGATACAAGGACAACCATGTCATCATATTGGTAACATGTTGCCGATGCCTGGACAAGGTCCAAAGTTTGCCTAACTTTACATTTATGATACAGCAAATGAAATTCAAAACAGAATGGAAGGAATAAGGTAGATAATAATATTACCTAGATAATAATGTCATATTTTTTCTATTGTTAACAATATAATTGATTTTATGTTCAATTGATTAATATAGGAACAACAAGATTGATTCCCAAGTAGTTTGCCAATTATCACAAATGTTGGATGAAATTAATGTCCATATAAAGTCCTTCAGAATGGTAAGGGAAAGATTAAAAGATGGTGTAATTCCTAATTTGAAATTGAAGCTAATTTCCGAAAGGAGTTCTGATGGTAGAGTAAATAACTTACCAACAGTTTCTGAAGTGGTTGCTTTAATAGTTGGAGATATTGATTCAACATCACAAAGAGATATAATTATGGAGACACAAAATGGTCAATTAAAGAAAATTGATGAATTACATGCAAGCTATTTAGCTTTTCAATATCCATTGTTGTTTCCATTTGGGGAGGACGGTTACAGACATGATGTTTGTCATAGAGCTAGAGCTGATTCTCAAAATAGGAAAAGAAATCGTTTAACAGTGAGAGAATGGGTATCCTTCAGATTGCAAACAAGGAAGAATGAGGCTCAAACTTTGTTGAGATCAAGAAGACTTTTTCATCAGTTTTTAGTTGATGCTTATACTATGGTGGAGTCTGAACGATTATCCTTTATCAAAAGAAATCAGTCAAAGTTAAGGGTTGATAAATACAGAAATTTGAATCAGTCTCAAACAAATGACCAAAGTGAAGGATCAAATATTGGAAAAAGAGTCATATTACCTTCAACCTTTGTTGGTAGTCGTAGGTACATGGATCAATTATACTTTGATGGGATGGCTATTTGTAGTTCATTGGGATTTCCTGATTTGTTTCTAACAATGACATGCAATCCTAATTGGCCTGTAATTCTAAGATTTGTTAATCCTTTGGGTTTGAAGCCGCATGATAGATCAGACATAATCTCAAGAATGTTCAAAATGAAGTTTGAATAGTTGCTTCAAGATATAAAGAAAAGACATGTCTTGGGTAAAGTAATGGCGTGTAAGTATATATTTGACATTATATTTACCTTTATCTCATATATGTTAGTATATAAGAAAGTTTCAATACTTATTATTCCTTTATGATTTAATTTTTCAGATATGTATACCATTGAATTTCAGAAGAGAGGTTTACCCCATGTACACTTGCTTATTTTTTTGCATCCTTCTAACAAATATCCATCTCCAAATAAGATTGATAGAATTATCTCTACTGAGATTCCAAATCAGCAACATGATCATGAATTGTACAACTTGGTGAAGTATGAAAGATGGTAAGTGTTCTCGGTATTTTCCCAAAAAAATTCAACAATCTACAATTGTTGATGAAGAGGGATATCCTGTTTATATGAGAAGAGATAATGGAAACATTGTTGAAAAAAATGGCATATCTCTTGACAATCGCTATGTTGTGCCTTATAATCCGCAACTATTAATCAAGTATCAAGCTCACATTAATATGGAGTGGTGTAACCAAAGTACTTCAGTCAAGTACTTATTCAATTATATAAACAAAGGGTATGATAGAATAACGGCTATTATTGAACAAACAGATGATGGTGTATCACAGGCTCCCGTTAACATTGATGAGGTTAAACAATATCTTGATTGTAGATATGTATCACCATCAGAAGCATGTTGGAGAATTTTTAAATTTCCAATTCATGGGAGACAACCAGCTGTTGAACGATTATACTTTCATCTTCCAGGTGAACAACCTGTTTACTTTAATGATCACGAGGATATTGACAATATTCTTTCAAGACCAACTGTATCAGAATCTATGTTTACATCTTGGATGGAAGCTAATAAAAAATATCCAGAAGGTAGAACATTAGCTTATGCTCAATATGTGTCAAAGTTTGTTTATGTGAAGAAAACTAGGTCTTGGAAGCCACGAAAATCAGGTTATACAATTGGAAGATTAATTTGGGTTTCTCCATACACTGGTGAGTTGTACTATCTAAGGATGATGTTGACTATTGTTAAATGACCAGCATGTTATGACGATATTAGAACTGTTTCAAATATTCGATATGAAACATTCAGGGATGCATGCTTTGCATGTGGTTTACTTAAGGATGATAGAGAATACATTGAAGCTCTAAGAGAAGCAAAGGATTGGGGTTCTGGTTTCTACTTGAGGAAATTATTTGTCACAATGCTTTTATCAACATCTATGAATAGGCCAAATCATGTTTGGCAAAACACGTGGCAATGGTTATCTGATGGAATTCTTTACAATCAAAGAAATATCTCCAATAATCAAGGTATCCAATAATTATATTACATTGTATTATTAAAATTTGCTTTTATTTAAATATATTACATCATTTAACACATTTTATATCTTATAGGGTTGGTGCTTACAGATGAACAACTACAAAATCTAACATTATTGGAGATTGAAAAACTACTTGAAGGAAATCGAAGGAGTTTGAAGGACTTTCCTCCAATGCCCTACCCAAATGGGTACATAACAAGTCAATTAGGCAATAGACTAATATATCAAGAGCTTAATTATGATACAAATGAATTAAAGAGAAACTTTCATTCTCTTTTCAACTCTTTAACAGGTAATTCCATTTTCTTACAAAATTCTTTATTTAATTGTTAGTCCTAATTAATATATCTATTAATAAGATGAATGTTGACCTATTCATTTCATATTATGCATAAGAACAATATAATATATTTCAGACTATAATGCAAGCTGTTAACCGTCAACAAGGTCACATGTTTTTTCTATATGGTTATGGAGGAACTGGAAAAACGCACATGTGGAAAACTCTAACTTACGCATCGAGATCTCAAAAGCATATTGTATTGACTGTGGCTTCAAGTGGTATAGCTTCTTTACTATTACCTGGGGGTAGAACAGCACATTCTAAATTCAAAATTCCAGTACCAACTTTTGATAACTCTGTTTGCAACATTCATCAAGGAACTGAACTAGCAGAATTATTGAAACAAACAAAGTTAATTATATGGGATGAAGCTCCAATGTCACATAAGTTTTGCTTCGAAGCACTTGATAAAAGTCTTTGCGACATCATGGGAACAACAAATGGCTCAATTTTGTTTGGAGGAAAGGTTGTAGTATTTGGAGGTGATTTTAGACAAATACTACCAGTGGTTCCAAACGGTTGTCGTTCAGATATTGTGCATGCAACGATAAATGTATCATATCTTTGACGTCAATGTACAATTTTAACCCTTACAAAGAATATGCGTTTACAAAATTATGATAATGATTCAGATATCAAGCAATTCTCTGAGTGGATACTAAAGTTGGGAAATGGAAAATTATCTGAGCCTAATGATGGTTGTGCTGAAATTGATATCCCAGACGAACTTCTGATTGTAGATTATGATAACCCAATTGAGGCCATAGTCTCTAGCACCTATCCAAACTTACAAGACCATTACAAGGATGAACAATTTCTTCAATGTAGAGCAATACTTGCATCAACAATTGAGATTGTTGATCAAATCAATGAATATGTTTTGATGAGAATTCCAAGTAAAGTATTCAATTTTATTCGACATACACATTTATGTTATATGTATTACATTTACTATATTTATAGTAATAACTATTCTAATGTATACTTACAGGCGATGAAAAAGAATACTTGAGTTCAGATGAAGTTGATATGTCTGATGCTAATGATAATGAAGCATTCAACATATTAACTCCTGAATTTCTAAATTCACTTTCAACATCAGGACTTCCAAATCATAAAATCAAGCTTAAAGTAGGGACCACAATTATGCTATTAAGGAATTTAGATTAGTCTGAAGGGCTATGTAACGGTACAAGGTTGGTGGTTACGAAGATGGCTAATCATATACTTGAGGCAAAAATAATGTCTGGAAAAAACATTGGGAATATCACTTACATTCCTAGGTTATCAATGTCACCATCCCATTCTCCATGGCCTTTCATGCTTATCCGAAGACAATTCCCTATAATTGTATCATATGCTATGACAATCAACAAATCGCAAGGACAATCACTAGAAAGCGTAGGGTTGTATTTGCCTAAACCAGTATTCAGTCATGGTCAACTATATGTTGTTGTTTCAAGAGTACAGAGCAAAAATGGATTGAAGATATTGATACATGACAAGGATGGTAAACCACTGAAGACAACGACAAATGTCATTTATAAAGAAGTTTTCCAAAATCTATAACAGGTATTCTATAAATTATTTTACATTATGTTTCAAACATTTATTTCTAACTGTCGCGCCCCGATTTTCGGCTACGCGACCTCTCGAGTCGCCACTACATTTTTTACTGTAAAAAATGTAGAAAAATCTTTTTTAGCCCAATTACCTTGGGCTTTTGGATTTTTGATATCCAGGTTCGGAAGTCGGTTACGGGGTAGGGAAGGTATTAG
>NC_032014.1:33053538-33055135 GCF_001865875.1 Lupinus angustifolius
TGAATAATACTTCTTCACTGCATCCGAATTTATGGTGAGACGTAGATCTTCTCCATCCATGTTAGTTAGGATTAGAGCTCCACCGGAAAAAGCTTTCTTGACTACATACGGGCCTTCGTAGTTCGGGGTCCACTTTCCTCGGCTGTCTTTTTGGATTGGTAAGATTTTCTTCAGCACCAGGTCTCCTTCTCTGAATTGGCGGGGGCGAACCTTCATTGCATATGCCTTCATCATTCTCTTCTGATACAACTGTCTATGACAAATTGCAGTTAGTCTTCGACCATCTATCAGATTCAATTGCTCTTGTCGAGCTTGAACCCATTCTGACTCATCCAGGCCTGCTTCTGCCAAAACCCTTAGAGATGGGATCTCTACCTCCAGTGGAAGAACAGCTTCCATACCATAAACTAGGGAGTATGGAGTAACCCCCGTGGAAGTGCGGACTGAAGTACGATAACCATGTAACGCGAATGGCAGCATCTCATGCCAATCTTTGTAAGTTACCACCATCTTCTGGACTATCTTCTTGATGTTCTTATTGGCTGCTTCGACGGCTCCATTCATCTTGGGTCGGTAGGGCGAAGAAGTGTGATGCTTTATTTTGAAGTTTTCGCACATCTCAGTCGTCATCTTGTTGTTCAGGTTGGTTGAGTTGTCGGTAATGATCTGATCGGGTAACCCATATCGACATATTAAATCTCTTTTTATGAACCTGAGGACTACCTTTCGGGTCATGCTAGCATAAGAGTTCGCTTCCACCCACTTAGTGAAGTAATCTATGGCAACCAGGATGAACCGATGTCCATTAGAGGCCTTCGGCTCTATGGGTCCAATGACGTCCATTCCCCACATGGAAAATGGCCAAGGTGACGTTAAGACATTCAAGGGGTTTGGAGGTGCATTAATGTTGTCCGCATATATCTGGCATTTGTGGCACTTCTTCACATAGTTACAACAATCAGTTTCCATAATCAACCAGAAGTAGCCTGCCCTCATGATCTTTTTGGCCATAGCATGCCCATTCGCATGGGTCCCGAAAGTTCCCTCATGTACCTCTTCCACCATTCTCTGAGCTTCCTTGGCTTCTAGGCATCGGAGGAGTACCATATCGTGATTTCTTTTGTAAACAACATCTCCGCTCAAAAAGAAGCTTGTGGCTAGTCTTCTGAGTGTTCTTTTATCGGTCTCTGATGCATTCGGAGGATAGACTTGTCTTCTTAGGTATTCTCGTATGTCGTGGTACCATGGCCTGCCATCGGGTTCTTCTTCAATTGCATGACAATAAGCTGGTTCGGTGTTGTCTTTTATTTGGAACAGGAGCAAACTGTCCCCTCCCACATGAAACATTGAGGATAAGGTTGCTAGTGCATCTGCCAGCCTATTGTCTTCCCTGGGGATGTGATAAAAACTCACTTGATCAAACTGTTCATTTAGCTTCTGGATGTAATTTCTGTAGGGCACCAATTTGCTGTCACGAGTTTCCCATTCCCCTTTTACCTGGTGGATTACTAGGGCAGAGTCTCCAAATACTTCTAGGATCTTTGTTTTTGCATCAATGGCAGCCTTCAATCCTAAAGCGCACGCCTCATATTCTGCT
>NC_032014.1:33055235-33062821 GCF_001865875.1 Lupinus angustifolius
CCCAGTTTGTCTACAGGTTGATCGGCCAAGTAGTCGGCAATAACACTTCCTTTCACAGCTTTTTGCGTCACATACATGATGTCATATTCAAATAACAACACCTGCCATCTAGCAATCCTTCCGGTCAATATGGGTTTCTCGAAGATGTACTTGACGGGATCCATTCTTGACACTAACCAAGTAGTGTGACTCAGCATATATTGTCTCAAACGGCGAGAGGCCCAGACTAGAGCGCAACATGTACGTTCTAACAATGAGTATTTTATTTCGCAACCTGTGAATTTCTTGCTCAAATAATAGATTGTTTGCTCCTTTCTTCCACAATCACCACGCTGCCCCAAGACGCATCCCATAGATTCATCAAGTACAGTGAGATATAGAATCAAGGGCCGCCCTGGAATTGGAGGCATCAACACTGGAGGCTCGGTCAAGTACTGCTTTATCTTTTCAAACGCTGATTGACAATCATCATTCCATCTTACTGCCTGATTCTTCCTCAAGAGTTTGAATATTGGTTCACAGGTGGATGTCAGTTGCGAGATGAACCGGGAAATGTAATTCAGCCTCCCTAAGAATCCTCTGACCTCTTTCTCTGTTCGAGGAGTTGGCATTTCGATGATGGCCTTCACCTTCTCAGGATCTACCTCAATACCCTTCTGGCTGACGATGAAACCCAATACCCGTCCGGATTTCACTCCGAAACTGCACTTGGTTGGATTCAACTTGAGGTGATACTTTCGCAGTCTCTCAAACAAATGTCTCAAGTTGTTTACATGTTCTCCCTCTGTCTTGGATTTGCAGATGATGTCGTCGACGTAGATTTCTATCTCCTTATGCATCATGTCGTGGAAGAGGGTTACCATTGGACCCTGGACCCTGGACCCTGGACCCTGGACCCTGGACCCTGGACCCTGGACCCTGGACCCTGGACCCTGGACCCTGGACCCTGGACCCTGGACCCTGGACCCTGGACCCTGGACCCTGGACCCTGGACCCTGGACCCTGGACCCTGGACCCTGGACCCTGGACCCTGGACCCTGGACCCTGGACCCTGGACCCTGGACCCTGGACCCTGGACCCTGGACCCTGGACCCTGGACCCTGGACCCTGGACCCTGGACCCTGGACCCTGGACCCTGGACCCTGGACCCTGGACCCTGGACCCTGGACCCTGGACCCTGGACCCTGGACCCTGGACCCTGGACCCTGGACCCTGGACCCTGGACCCTGGACCCTGGACCCTGGACCCTGGACCCTGGACCCTGGACCCTGGACCCTGGACCCTGGACCCTGGACCCTGGACCCTGGACCCTGGACCCTGGACCCTGGACCCTGGACCCTGGACCCTGGACCCTGGACCCTGGACCCTGGACCCTGGACCCTGGACCCTGGACCCTGGACCCTGGACCCTGGACCCTGGACCCTGGACCCTGGACCCTGGACCCTGGACCCTGGACCCTGGACCCTGGACCCTGGACCCTGGACCCTGGACCCTGGACCCTGGACCCTGGACCCTGGACCCTGGACCCTGGACCCTGGACCCTGGACCCTGGACCCTGGACCCTGGACCCTGGACCCTGGACCCTGGACCCTGGACCCTGGACCCTGGACCCTGGACCCTGGACCCTGGACCCTGGACCCTGGACCCTGGACCCTGGACCCTGGACCCTGGACCCTGGACCCTGGACCCTGGACCCTGGACCCTGGACCCTGGACCCTGGACCCTGGACCCTGGACCCTGGACCCTGGACCCTGGACCCTGGACCCTGGACCCTGGACCCTGGACCCTGGACCCTGGACCCTGGACCCTGGACCCTGGACCCTGGACCCTGGACCCTGGACCCTGGACCCTGGACCCTGGACCCTGGACCCTGGACCCTGGACCCTGGACCCTGGACCCTGGACCCTGGACCCTGGACCCTGGACCCTGGACCCTGGACCCTGGACCCTGGACCCTGGACCCTGGACCCTGGACCCTGGACCCTGGACCCTGGACCCTGGACCCTGGACCCTGGACCCTGGACCCTGGACCCTGGACCCTGGACCCTGGACCCTGGACCCTGGACCCTGGACCCTGGACCCTGGACCCTGGACCCTGGACCCTGGACCCTGGACCCTGGACCCTGGACCCTGGACCCTGGACCCTGGACCCTGGACCCTGGACCCTGGACCCTGGACCCTGGACCCTGGACCCTGGACCCTGGACCCTGGACCCTGGACCCTGGACCCTGGACCCTGGACCCTGGACCCTGGACCCTGGACCCTGGACCCTGGACCCTGGACCCTGGACCCTGGACCCTGGACCCTGGACCCTGGACCCTGGACCCTGGACCCTGGACCCTGGACCCTGGACCCTGGACCCTGGACCCTGGACCCTGGACCCTGGACCCTGGACCCTGGACCCTGGACCCTGGACCCTGGACCCTGGACCCTGGACCCTGGACCCTGGACCCTGGACCCTGGACCCTGGACCCTGGACCCTGGACCCTGGACCCTGGACCCTGGACCCTGGACCCTGGACCCTGGACCCTGGACCCTGGACCCTGGACCCTGGACCCTGGACCCTGGACCCTGGACCCTGGACCCTGGACCCTGGACCCTGGACCCTGGACCCTGGACCCTGGACCCTGGACCCTGGACCCTGGACCCTGGACCCTGGACCCTGGACCCTGGACCCTGGACCCTGGACCCTGGACCCTGGACCCTGGACCCTGGACCCTGGACCCTGGACCCTGGACCCTGGACCCTGGACCCTGGACCCTGGACCCTGGACCCTGGACCCTGGACCCTGGACCCTGGACCCTGGACCCTGGACCCTGGACCCTGGACCCTGGACCCTGGACCCTGGACCCTGGACCCTGGACCCTGGACCCTGGACCCTGGACCCTGGACCCTGGACCCTGGACCCTGGACCCTGGACCCTGGACCCTGGACCCTGGACCCTGGACCCTGGACCCTGGACCCTGGACCCTGGACCCTGGACCCTGGACCCTGGACCCTGGACCCTGGACCCTGGACCCTGGACCCTGGACCCTGGACCCTGGACCCTGGACCCTGGACCCTGGACCCTGGACCCTGGACCCTGGACCCTGGACCCTGGACCCTGGACCCTGGACCCTGGACCCTGGACCCTGGACCCTGGACCCTGGACCCTGGACCCTGGACCCTGGACCCTGGACCCTGGACCCTGGACCCTGGACCCTGGACCCTGGACCCTGGACCCTGGACCCTGGACCCTGGACCCTGGACCCTGGACCCTGGACCCTGGACCCTGGACCCTGGACCCTGGACCCTGGACCCTGGACCCTGGACCCTGGACCCTGGACCCTGGACCCTGGACCCTGGACCCTGGACCCTGGACCCTGGACCCTGGACCCTGGACCCTGGACCCTGGACCCTGGACCCTGGACCCTGGACCCTGGACCCTGGACCCTGGACCCTGGACCCTGGACCCTGGACCCTGGACCCTGGACCCTGGACCCTGGACCCTGGACCCTGGACCCTGGACCCTGGACCCTGGACCCTGGACCCTGGACCCTGGACCCTGGACCCTGGACCCTGGACCCTGGACCCTGGACCCTGGACCCTGGACCCTGGACCCTGGACCCTGGACCCTGGACCCTGGACCCTGGACCCTGGACCCTGGACCCTGGACCCTGGACCCTGGACCCTGGACCCTGGACCCTGGACCCTGGACCCTGGACCCTGGACCCTGGACCCTGGACCCTGGACCCTGGACCCTGGACCCTGGACCCTGGACCCTGGACCCTGGACCCTGGACCCTGGACCCTGGACCCTGGACCCTGGACCCTGGACCCTGGACCCTGGACCCTGGACCCTGGACCCTGGACCCTGGACCCTGGACCCTGGACCCTGGACCCTGGACCCTGGACCCTGGACCCTGGACCCTGGACCCTGGACCCTGGACCCTGGACCCTGGACCCTGGACCCTGGACCCTGGACCCTGGACCCTGGACCCTGGACCCTGGACCCTGGACCCTGGACCCTGGACCCTGGACCCTGGACCCTGGACCCTGGACCCTGGACCCTGGACCCTGGACCCTGGACCCTGGACCCTGGACCCTGGACCCTGGACCCTGGACCCTGGACCCTGGACCCTGGACCCTGGACCCTGGACCCTGGACCCTGGACCCTGGACCCTGGACCCTGGACCCTGGACCCTGGACCCTGGACCCTGGACCCTGGACCCTGGACCCTGGACCCTGGACCCTGGACCCTGGACCCTGGACCCTGGACCCTGGACCCTGGACCCTGGACCCTGGACCCTGGACCCTGGACCCTGGACCCTGGACCCTGGACCCTGGACCCTGGACCCTGGACCCTGGACCCTGGACCCTGGACCCTGGACCCTGGACCCTGGACCCTGGACCCTGGACCCTGGACCCTGGACCCTGGACCCTGGACCCTGGACCCTGGACCCTGGACCCTGGACCCTGGACCCTGGACCCTGGACCCTGGACCCTGGACCCTGGACCCTGGACCCTGGACCCTGGACCCTGGACCCTGGACCCTGGACCCTGGACCCTGGACCCTATACCATGGACCGTGGACCCTGGACCGTGGACCGTGGACCGTGGACCCTGGACCCTAGACCCTCGACCCTGGACCCTGGACCGTAAACCGTACACCCTGGTCCTTGGACCCTGGACCCTGGACCCTCGACCCTCGACCCTAGACCCTCGACCCTCGACCCTCGACCCTATACGCTGGACCCATGACCGTAAACCGTAAACCCTGGACCCTGGACCCTGGACCCTAGACCCTAAGCCCTAAGCCCTAAGCCATAAGCCCTACACCCTAAGCCCTAAACCCTAAGCCCTAAACCCTAAACATCAAACATCCCTAAATCCGCGACGAAAAATGGAGAAAAACGGAAAAAGAATCACTGCAATCGGAGCTACGGATCATCCACAATCATCAAAACACTTCAACCACAAAACACTAAAACTCCTACAACACTACAACCATAAACCACTAAACACACTAAACCTCTAAACCATCTAAACCTTAAACCCTAAACAATCTAAACCCTAAACCCTAAACCCTAAACCTTAAACCCTAAACCCTGAACCCTAAACCCTAAACATCCCTAAATCCACGACGAAAAATGGAGAACAAAGCAAAAAGAATCACTGCAATCGGAGCTACGGATCACCCGCAACCATCAAAACACTACAACCACAAAACCTTAAAACTCCTAAAACACTACAACACTAAACCATAAACCACTAAACACACTAAACCTCTAAACCATCTAAATGGAGAACAACACACAAAAAATCACTGCAATCGGAGCTATGGTTCACCCGCAACCATCAAAACACTGAAACTCCAAAACCCTAAACATCCCTAAATCCGCGACGAAAAATGGAGAACAACGCAAAAAGAATCACTGCAATCGGAGCTACGGTTCACCCGCAACCATCAAAACACTACAACTCCAAAACCTTAAAACCCCTAAAACACTACAACCATAAACAACTAAACTCCTAAACCACTAAAACCACTAAAACCATCTAAACCCTGAACCCTGAGCCCTGAGACCCTGAGCCCTAAACCCTGAGCCTTGAGCCTTGAGCCCTGAACCCTGAACCCTGACCCCTGAACCCTGAACCCTAAACCCTAATGTGAATGGCAAAATAGGAAATAGAAATTACACCATGGTGGAAGTTACACCATGTTTAGCATTTATATATTTGTTATAATTTTTGTGTATTTATTTGTACTAGCGTGTTGACATGCACTGTCGTGTCTGTCAACCCGTTTTCCTATCGTTTGTAATGTATAGTTTGTATTTTATAAATTCAAATATAATTTTTTTGCGCTAAATTTACGGTTGAATTTATTCAATTGGTCTAATATTCAATTTTTAAATACACTTTTAAAATAAGAAGATAATAAAAATAAAATAAGAAAATAATATTATATGGTTTTTTGGTAAAAATAAAAAGATATTGAGGGTAAAATAGGAAAACTCAAATTACACCATGATGGGTGATTATTTTGTGTTTTTCCTTTATTAATAATATAGATATAGATAACCACTTATATATCTATACAAATATATAAAGGCAAAACAATTGTTAACTGCCGTGGATGAGTAATTTTGATATTCCAATTTTAGCATTTGCTCTATTATTAAAGTAACTTTCATATTCTATCCAAATTTTAAACCGCAAAACAAAACTGATACATGTAAATTATCTAATAATATAATCTATACTAATAGATAAAGGAAAAACATATCCTAACTACCCATATGGTATAATTTTATGTTTCCCATATTGCCCTTCCTATTAACTATTAATTATACCTCTATATCCAAAAACATATCTTTTAATTTAATCTTAATCCCAACTTCCTCTTTTTACTCCATGGAAGTTATTATTTCTTAATTCCAAATTCAACAACTTACTCATTCTACTCCATGGAAGTTAATATTTCTTAATCTCAAATTCCTCATTCTACTTCATGAAAGTTACTATTTCAAATAACATTATCTTTCTTTCCATCCTCTTTCTGTACCCCTTCATTGGCCATGAAGACACCACCAATAATACATATCTATGTTAAACATGTGATAACAGAAGTTTATAACTTCACATTTGTCCCTCTTCCACTTTGTCAGGTATGTACAAAATATTTGCTTACATTTAATTAAGTGTATGTGTTTTCTGACAAACCAAAATTGTAATTTGCATTTATGTATGTCTTTTCACTTTCTAATTTTCTAAGCTATGAATTTGTAGATGAAAAAAATTCTGTCATTTATATGTTTTCACAGTTTCTGTCACCCAACGCTTGAATTGCATCCCTAACGATGATAAGGTATGATCCAATCTTCCCTCTTTGATTTTCTTTAATCTAATTTCAGTTTCAACAAATCTTAGGTTTCCTTCTTCCTTTTCAATTCTTAATTAACATTTTTAAACCCTAATTTATTCTAACTCAAAATCTTATTTATACTACACATTAATTTTTAGTTTGCACCAATTTAACTGATTCCATAATTTGAATGTTCACTGCCTTGGAAATTTGCTTAGTTTTACAGACAGAATGTTGCTCACTTTGACCAAACTTGAACATGTCATTGGTATTAATCTCTATCACATATCTAGGCTCTACTTTTACCAAATTGTACATGTCATTAGTATTAGTCTCTATCACATATCATTGATCAAACAATATTTGACCATAAATGGAGTTTTAGTTTCACTCTATTGTTGTGAGTTATATTGTTGTGCACATCTATGAATCTTTTGTTTTTCAATTGTTCTTCCACTTTTCATTTTCAAAGTCATTCACATCCCAAAATAAATTATTGTATTTATTCTTATTGTCATATTATATGGATTGTTAGAGTAAATTTTGCTTCTTGAATTGTGTTATTTGGTGAGTTATTGGTGGCTTAATTTGGAGGAGATTCTTCCTTCATCTTACTAATTTGGGATGAATGGATTGCACTTTCACACACATTTGGGATAGAAGGTGGATAGTATGTAGAAAAGTGGCATAAAGAATAGAAGTTAACATTCATATTATTTATAACTTCTGCTACACTAAATT
>NC_032014.1:33062921-33063919 GCF_001865875.1 Lupinus angustifolius
CTATTAAGTTTGATGTATAGATACTATTGTCATCCTTTTCCTTTTAGCTTATATTTTGTTCGATAAAATACTAAAATGAGTTATATTATCATCTATCTTCATGAATCCTTTGTCTTGATTTTATGCTCTTAAAGCTACTATGTATCTCTACATTTATGTGACAGTCATACTTCCATAACAACCACTGATTGTAAGAAACAACCCAACAGTTCTCAATAATCGCACATCTTTTGATACTCTTAGGTTCATCATGTCGATTTTTACTTTCTGGTGTACACTCACTATCTGTTTTTCACTAACAAATTATTTCCTTCATAACGTAATTTTCCTTCATAAGGTATAATATGAAGAATAGAATATTCTTTGTTACTTTCATACAGTAAAAAAATTTCTTTTTTTACCTTACCCTATTACTTTTTTCTAATTCAATTGACATTTAAGGTACACATTTTATATTTACTTTAACAAATCTCATTACATCACATAAATTACCTCTCAAATTTTACCCACAATAATATGGACATTTAAGTATTAACTATAATGGAACATTAACTATAATGTAACATTATGGTTTTATTATTATTCAATAATAACACTCTACAATTGTAATTTTTTGTCATTTTCATCGCACAAAAGAAAACTCATTATTCGGTTTATCATATCTATTAATTATACAATTATTATTACAAATAAGAATGCAATTCATAAACATTTCATGACGATCTTACATATTATGTTCTAAACATAATAATTTTTTTTAAATTATTTCACCCTAATTATAGACTTCACCTACAAAAAAAATTGTGAGTCACTCAATTATTTCAATGTTCAATGTATGAACATGACATCAATCGAATAAATCCTACTACACATTTAAAATATTTAGCACCAAATACTATATTTGACATTTAAGTATACACTATATATCGTGCATGTCAACACGCCAGTTTAAATAAACTTAATACAAATAAGTAATGTGAATGCGGATAAATTTTTAT
>NC_032014.1:33064019-33078979 GCF_001865875.1 Lupinus angustifolius
ATTTTACCCTCAATATCTTTTTATTTTTACCAAAAAACCATATAATATTATTTTATTATTTTATTTTTATTATCTTCTAATTTTAAAAGTGTATTTAAAAATTGAATATTAGACCAATTGAGTAAATTTGACCGTAAATTTAGCGCAAAAAAATTATATTTGAATTTATAAAATATAAACTATACATTATAAACGATAGGAAAGCGGGTTGACAGACACGACAGTGCATATCAACACGCTAGTATATATACAATAAATAGAATAATTATGTTTATATAAAACAACTTAATATAAATAGTAGTTAATAATTCGGTGTAGTTAATGATGGACAACCATGTTGTAATAATGAACTAATAATAGACATTTTTGCAAAATGAAAGTAATAATAATAAATTAATTAATCATGGAAAAGTCTTCACTACAACTTAATTGAAAATTCAAACCCCAAGAATACCATTTTTGGGGAATGAATACCAAATAATAAATGGTTAATGAGTACTAATAACATATATTAAATTACTCAAGCCCGCTGAATCCAAAATTCAAACGGGTCATTTTTACAATACAATTATTACCCCCACGTGGCAAATCTTTCCCACTTCCACTTGATTTCACAGTTTGGCTTATATCTCCGCCCCTTTTTCATTTTGAAAATTTACCTTTTGGTCTTCTCCTTCTTCTTCTTTCTCTTCTCCACTACACAGAAAACTCAACAAACCCTAGCATCAAATTCAATGTTCATAAAACTAACCCTCTTTTTTCTTCTTCTTCTTCTTACTCTGTCATTTTCTTTTACTCACATTTCCCACTTCAAAGTAACCGTAACACTAATCTTTTTTTTTAATTCTCAGCCATGCCTGAAGCAAGAGACCGTCGCGCAGTACCTGCTGACGTGGCAGCAATCTACATTAGGCGTCGAGCTTCGGTTTTATTCGGATCTGATATCTACAATGACTCAACCGGTTCCGGTTCTACCCGGTTCGGTGGTTCGGGAATATTAGTGGCGCGTGATCTTGGTGTTCGTAATGAGAATACTCCGTTGAGTGCTGCTAATCGAAGAAGTAGTCGTCGGCGCGTTTCAACTACGCGCCGTAGTGTGTCACCTTCTTGGTACCCTAAACTCCTTCGTGACATCACTGCTGTTGTTAGGGTAACTATAATCTTTCTTTATTTTATTTTGCTTTCGTTTATTCGGATTTTTTATTTTCTTTTGTTTAATTATTATTTTGCTTTGTTGATTCTGTAGTTATTGCGAGTGCGTATTTAGTTGTATTTTGCTTTATTGGAGAGTGATTTTGCTAAAATGTGGGTTTTCTTTTTCAATTATCTTTTTAAAATACATTTTTGTGTTTTAATTTTATTATTTTTAAAATTCGCAGTTAACCTTTGAATACTTTTGGTATTAGGGTTTTGGCGTTCTTCATTTTCTTCTTGGTTTATGTTTGTGTTAATTCATGTATCCCTTTCACCTTTTGTTATCTTCTTTTTATATAAATTGGTAATTATCTTCGTGTCTGTTGTATTTCTTTTTTGCGAAAGATTCAACCTACTACATAGGCACTAATTTTGAATTAATATTGCGATCTTTGTCGAGTTGTTTAAATGGTGTTAAATGAAGTTCTGTGCCTTTTGCATGAATACACTACGAAGATCAAAAGTTTTTGTCATGATGCATATTTTTGTAGCCATTCATGAACGTTTTGGGTTTTAATTTTGCAATCATTCAATTAGTTTAATTAGTTTCTTAAATCTGCTCAAGTTATAAACTCCGTTAAATATTGTACCAAATTTTTTTATTGAAAATTCAATTTTCTGGGGAAATTTACTAACTGTGAATTTGATAGGTATCTAGCTTTTTTTGTCTGGTGTAGAAAAGTATAGTATGGAAAGCAATTCCAATTTTTCAAGCACATCTACTACATTTACTAGTGTGTAAAAATAAGATTTACCTTAGATATCTTAATTATTATGTATATATATTTTTAATAAGAATATATAGAATATAATTATTCTATATATTCGGCTTAATTATTAAACCTATGTAAATTCAATTCTCTGGAGTATAGATATCTAAGGTAAATGTTATATTTACTAGTGTGTATACATTTATTTGATCTATACATACCAATAAAAATTATAACAAATATATAAATAAAATAATGTTATAATATAATTTATTATAATTAAGATATTAATTATAATAAAGTAATTACTAGAATTATTACATGGTATTCTACATATTAAGTATATATATATACAATAAATAGAATATTATGTATTTGTTTCATATTTAAGGTATCTATAAAATTTTCAAGATTTCTATGTATATTACTATTTATAGATACCTTAATTATTTGGCCGAAAAATAATACTAGTGTGTACCCATATTATTAAGTTAACCCCAAGTATAACTTTATCTTAAGAGTTTGAAATATATTTATTTAATTATGTACTTTAAATTTTATAACACATTACTGATACCATTATTATATAATATTTTATTAAAATAATAAGGACATCAAGCCTTTTATACTATGTTACATTTTTTATATTAAGTAGTATAATTATTAAATAATACTAGCTAATAAATATAAGAATTTGATAGGTATCTATCGTTTTTTGTTTGGTGTAGAAAAGTATAGTTATTAACTAGTATAAAGCCAAAGCCTCCCATTCTTATATTAAGTAGTATAATTAAGGTAATCCAATTGTTTCATAATATTCTAGTAATATTCTAGTACTTAAATTATTAACCCACAATTATGTATATAAATTAAGTAGAATAATTAATTGCATGTCATATTTGATTGTGAATATTATAATTTTGAATATTGAAATAATATAAAATAAATGTTAATATATTGAAAGATTTTTATTTCTCACAAAGGGGAGCATCCTGCGGCTCAAATCTATTACCTTAGAGACAAATAATCATTGCTACCATTCAGCTATTGTTTACTGAACATGTCACTCATAAATTGAAATACCCCATGTCATACTTTATTTTTCACAAAAGGTTGCCTCTTGTGACTCGAACTCATGAGCTTATGGACAAAGCCCAGACAAACCCCAGACAAGGCCCAGACAAGGCCCAGACAAGGCCCAGACAAGGCCTAGACAAGGCCCAGACAAGGCGCAGACAAGTCCAAGACAAGCCCTAGACAAGGCCCATACAAGCCCAAGACAAGGCTCATACAAGCCCAAGACAAGGCCCAGACAATGCCCAGACATGGCCCAGCCAAGGCAAGCCCCAGACAAGCCCCAGACAAGGCCCAGACAAGGCCCAGACAAGCCCCAGACAAGGCCCCGACATGTCCCCGACATGTCCCAGACATGTCCCCCACATGTCCCAAACATGTCCCCGACATGTCCCCGACTTGACCCCGACATGTCCCCGACTTGTCCCCGACATGTCCCCGACTTGTCCGCGACATGTCCCCGGCATGTCCCCGGCATGTCCCCGGCATGTCCCCGGCATGTCCCCGGCATGTCCCCGACAAGGCCCAGACATGTCCCAGGCAAGCCCCAGACCAGGCGTAGTCAAAGCAAGCCCCAGACAAGCCCCAGATCAGCCCCAGAAAAGGCCCAGACAAGCCCCCGACAAGGCCCAGACAAGGCCCAGACATGTCCCCGACATGTCCCAGACATGTCCCCGACATGTCCCAGACATGTCCCCGACAAGGCCCAGTCATGTCCCCGACAAGCCCCAGTCATGTCCCAGACAAGCCCCAGACCAGGCGTAGTCAAGCCCCAGACATGTCCCCGACATGTCCCCGACATAAAATCGGGGATATACTTTCTCAGAATAGTATCATTTTCAATAAATAAAATTAAAAACAAATATAGTTTGAATCTTCGTCTCTATAATTTTATATTGAAGTGATCAAGATTAATAATATATTATTAATACTAGTAAACAAAGTAGGTTATAGTAAAGTATAGTTAATAATTATTTGATTGTATTAGATAAAAAGCATTATTTAAAAATGAAATTAACTTTCGTTAAACAAACGATAATAAACTGTCCTCTCATATAAGCAAATAATTTGTCGTTTTCGGCCATTAAAATTATGACATATATCCTATTTTTTTAGTTTTTAGAAATAATTTATAAAAAAGGATTAAATATGAGTATATACTTTATTCTTTAAACAAAAACGATAATAATTCTATATTATTGTCAAACTATTATTTGATTTTAATGTCATTTTCAGCAGATAGAAGTTTAGAAATGTCACACATTCAAATAAATTTAATACACAATCTCAAAACATACTTTCAGCAGTCCTAAATATAATACAATATTCAATGCAAACGAAAATAAACTAATGACCATTTTAATCTTTATCACTGTAATTTTAAATTGAAACAATGAAGAAAAATAACACATTATGAGTAATTTTAAATAAAGCAAGTGTTAATAGAGTAAAGTTAGTCCTAATTGTGCACATTATATAAATATCGGTATTTGAAAATGCCCAGGTTCCACTTCTTGGGTTTTTGCACACTTACTGGAAAGGCCTAGTTAATCGATGAAGCATTTTTCATAATCGATTTACCAATAACAGAAATAGAATTCCAGAACAGCAAATATCATGTACACTCAATACAAAAAATGTGAGATAATTTTCTTAAATAAAATATATAAAAATTAATATTCAATACTAGAAAATAAGAATATGGGTCGATAGACATGAAATATTTGTCGACGCGCTAGTGTAAAATAAATGTAGAACACTTTCATGAAAAGTGATTTAATTCAAAAAAAATGGAAGATATTAATTCTGAACCTTGAGTTAAATACTCTCTCTTTAGTATGTCAGGATATATGTACCACTCTTCCTAGTTATATGTTTGAAGTGAAAACTATTATTATATACAAATATAGATTATTATGTATCCCAAATGCATATATAGTATGTCCAATTCTGATCAACGGTTCCAAAGTTATGCCAAAAATAAAAAAATCAACATTAAAATTAGTCACTACTTGTTTGTATCTCACAACCAACAACAAGGTGATTGGCTATGATGCATCTAGTATTCAATATGTGGTGAAAGAAGTTTGGAAACAAAGTTTCATGCAAAAATTCCAACCACAACTATATTAACCAACGTAAGTGTGGCGGAGCTCAAGTTCCACTTATTCGGTTTTTGCACACTTGCTGAAAAATGCCCAGTTAATTGATTCAGCACTGTTCATAATCGATTAACCAATAACAGAATTAGAATTACCAGAACAGCAAATATCATGTACACTCAATACAAAAAATGTGATAATTTTCTTAAATAAAATATATAGAACTTAATATTCAATACTAGAAAATAAGAATATGGGTCGATAGACACGAAATATTTGTCGACACACTAGTGTAAAATAAATGTAGAGCACTTTCATGAAAAGTGATTTAATTAAAAAAAAAATGGAAGATATTAATTTTGAACCTTGAGTTAAATTCTCTCTCTTTAGTATGTCAGGATATATGTACCTATGTACCCCAAATGCGTCTGTCCAATTCTAAGCAACGGTTGCAAAGTTATGCCAAAAATAGAAAATCAACATTAAAACTAGCCACTACTTGTTTGTATCTCACAACCAGGAGCAATGTGATTGGCTCTGATGCATCCAGTATTCAATATGTGATGAAAGAAGTTGGGAAACAAAGTTTCATGCAAAAATTACAACCACAACTATATTAACCAACATACATTCGAATCAACCAACATGCAAATAGCTAAACAAGACAACAAACATCAAACAGTGAATGCTACATGCAGATTCTGAAACCCACACAGAATGGTTATTCTAAAACACACACTAAACAATACTAAGAACCTTTAGCATTCAAATACATAATATTGTTTAGTAATAAATATAAGTGATCACCATTCTACCATTTTAGGACATACACCAAAAGGAGGATTCTACCATTCCTCAAGAATTTGTTAATATTTAGTTTATGTTTATTTTTAATTGTTTATATGCATTTCATATAAAAAACCAACCAAAATATGTTTACTCATTATTTGTGCATTGACATATTCATATGATTCATTCTATTAGGTAATTCCTTGTGGTTCGACATAACCCTATACTATATACTATAATTGAATCTTGAAAGAGGTGTAAATTGTAAAATAGTAAAGTGTTATCAATAAAATCCTGTGTTGAAACACCTTTTAATATACAAAAGTGATGAAGTAACTTACTAACTTTTATTTATTGTTATTTATATTCCACCATTTATTTATTCTTTAATACCAACATTCCTTCAGAAAGAAGTTTGGTTTGTTAATAAAAGGAACCTGAAAGGGAGTAAATAAACAAAGGTCACTTAATTTTATTATTCTTTTGTTCATTATTTATTTATTTGTTTCTAACAACTTACTATTCATCACTTTTGTACATTAGAATACCATTAAACCGGTGTTGGCATTTATTCCACAAAACCGAGATGGTATTCAAAGGTACTTAATAATTATGTAATAGGGTATTGCTTCGTTACCATTGTACCAGTGTTAGATTTTATTCTATAAAAGTCGAGATGGGGCAAATAAGGAATAACTTATTTACATGATTATTAGAAGTAAATATTATACCGACTTTTGAACTTTTTTCAACAAAGCCGAGATGGCGAACAAAGAATAAAACTGAGCTCACTTACTTATTTAAATAAAAAGTAAACAGTACAAAGAATAGGGAATCCGCTTTCAACAAATTAGCACTACTGCCAGAAGGATTTGTTGAGGAGGGAAAACCTCCTCGAAAATACCTTTCAACAAATTCGCGTCATTATCGGGGTATTGCTTTAATAATAGAACATTTCATATTTATATGTCGTTTATCAAATAATTGTGCCTAAAGTTTTCTTTCTCTTTTGTATAAATTTATTTTTCTTTTTGTACATCTTTATTTTTATGTTTTGTAAACCCACTAGTTCAGAAACCTTTTATTGTTGTTATAAAAGTTTTAGGAGATATGGAGGTACCCATCATCGACCTTTTCAAAAGAACAACATAAAAGGAATTGAAATAAACAAGGTTTAGTCGCTGGACTTTTTCTTCAAGAAGGGAAGCCACTTGAATCTTTAAAGGTTAAGTATTCACCATGTACTTTTTGATGGTGATACTTTATTTTGTGATACTTTAACCAATCATCTCCATCATCATGCCTTAGTAAATGATTTTGAGATTGTCAAAATAATTTTTAAAACTAAGACCATGCTTGATACATTTGTGCCAAAAATGAATTTTTCCTAAATTGAGAACTACTAAAAAGTGTGTTATTTGGTTCACCATTTAACAAGAGAAACACATGAAATTCAGAATGGATTTATTTATGGATGTTTGGTGTGATAAAATGTGTTTTAAAGTTCCATAAATTCTGTCTGGACTTCCATTTTATCACTTCGTCTCTACAATTTTATATCGAAGTGATCAAGATTAATAATATTATTAATACTAGTAAAAAAATTAGGATATAGTAAAGTATAGGTAATAATTATTTGATTGTGTTATATAAAAAGCATTATTTAAAAATGAAAAACAATAATAAACTGTGCTCTCCTATAAGCAAATAATTTATCTTTTTCAGCCATTAAAATTATGACCTGTTTTAGTTTTGACAAATAATTTTATAGAAAATGATTAAATATGAGTATATACTTTATTCTTTAAAAAAAATGACAATAATTCTATATTATTGTCAAACAATTGTTTGATTTTAATGTCATTTCCAGCAGATAGAAGTTTAAAAATGTTACACATTCAAATAAATTTAATACGTAATCTCAAAATATACTTTCAGCAGTCCTAAATATGACACAATTTTCAATGCAAACAAAAATAAACTAATGTCAATTTTCATCTTTATCGCTATAATTTTAAATTGAAGTAATGACGAACACTAACACATTATTAGTAATGTTAACAAAATAAATTCGTGAAATTCAGAATGGATTTATTTATGGATGTTTGGTGTGATAAAATGTGTTTTAAAGTTCCATAAATTCTGTTTGGACTTCCATTTTATCACTCGGATTTGAAATTTGATTGAAATTTTTTCTAAACATCGACTTTCATGAAAAAGCATGTTGTTTGGTTGGAATTCTCTCAATCAAAATTAATTCATGAACGTAGTGTCTTAGGAAATTATAAATTCATGTGAATTGTTAGACTAACCTCAAAGAAAAAGAGAATTGCAAGTTCGAAATGATTTACAGGAAAACAAGTCCAAACAAACAAACAAAAATGAGGAGTTGATGGCACCACTATCTAGGAGAGGATAGTGAAAACTAGGAGAATGAAATTCTGTGTTCTCCTAAAAACGGTGTTAGTTTTAATTCTATTTTTCATTCTTTCAAAATATTATACAAACTTCCTAAAAATATTTTTTTGACTTAAGGTCAAGTCAAGTACTTAACTTGGGGGGAGTGTGTATAACATTTTGAAAGAATGAAAATTTTGTTGTATTTTAAATTGTTCTGCTGTTTCTGCTTCATTTTAATTTTTTTAGTGTGTTTATTTTTATTTTTTTAGTGTACTTACTAGTTAAACTTATTTTTTAGGGTGTTTATTTTTTTTACTTTCGGAAGATTTATTTAATAAGTGAATTTGTTGAAACTAAACAAAGTAAATAAACACAAACTTGACTTAAACATTTTCCAAGATCAAGGACTTTGTATATTACAAGCTTCGATGAGCAACATGAGATGAATAATTGAAAATTTTGTGAATAATTCATAATGTTATAACTTGGATAAAATGCAAACTTTTTGGAAAATCATTTATCATGACCTTGTAAATTTGTTAAAAATCAAAGAGTTGTACATAAACCAACCGTGCTTGTTACATTTGTGCCAAGAATGACTTTTTCCAAACTTGAGAACTCCTCAAAAGTTTGTTATTTGTTTCACAATTTAACAACATAAATTCATGAAATTGAGAATGGATTTATTTATGGATGTTTGGTGTGATAAAATGTGTTTTAAAGTTCCATAAATTCTGTTTGGACTTCCATTTTATCACTCGGATTTGACATAGGATTGAAATTTTCTCTAAACATCGATTTTCATGAAAAATCATGTTGTTTGGTTGGAATTCTCTCAATCAAAATTAATTCAGGAACGTAGTGTCTGAGGAAATTATAAATTCATGTGAACCATAAACCCTAAACCCTGAACCCTAAACCTTAAACCCTGAACCCCCGAACTCCGGAAACCTGAAACCCCGAACCCCGAACCCCGAAAACCTGAAACCCCCGAAACCCTAAACCCCAAAACCCCGAAACGTCGAAACCCCCGAAGCCCCGAACCCCGAAACCCCTGAACCCCCAAAATCTCGAAACCCCGAAACCCTGAAACCCCAAAACCCCCGAACCCCGAAACCTAGACAAGCACCAGACAGGGCCCAGACAAGGCCTAGACAAGCCCCAGACAAGCCCCAGACAAGCCCCAGACAAGCCCCAAACATGGCCCCGACATGTCCCCGGCATGTCCCCGACATGTCCCGGCCAAGCCCCCGAAAATCCTCAGACAAGCCCTAGACGATCCCCCTAAACCCTAAATACTTTTGAAAGATTTTTGCCAATTGATATTGATATGGAAAAAATGACTTGGTTGAACTTGAAATTAAAATCCTTGAATTGAATGTGAATAAATTGATCGAGATTTTTTCACAATCGGATTATATTTGTTTGATTACATGTATAGGACCAACTAGGGTATTGGTCATGGTATAAAAGATATTTTAGAATGCCATAAAGGTCCATTTAGAGGCCATGGTCATAAAGGTTTATATGAGATCCTAACAACATAATGGCATGCTCAATTATCTATTAACATACATTCACTTTGTTGGGAGGTGCAAATGCTTAAGTCGGGAACGTCCGTAAGGTCCTTTATTAATTTCAAGTCATTAATACATATGAGAATTTAATATGAATCATTCATACCTCTAATAATTTCTCCTCTTTAGTTTTCTTTTCTATTCGTCCTTAACTGGTTTTTGCTTGAGCCACAACCTAGAAAACCATGTAAGGTATTAAAGGATATTTACATTGATAGAGAATCATATTATCTATGATTTAGTTAGTCTCACTTTATTTGAGTTTATCTATAATTTATATTTATCTATTAGTTATTATTTGAGTTTATCATCTTATCGTTTATAACAACTTTTGTTTATATAATAAATTGTTTGGGACTAACTCAAATTGAGTTTGACCAATCTTTACCATCATATAATTTAGTGGTGATTTCTTTTCATATCGACGGTCATTCTGATGGTGATCATATCACCGAATGTTTTTGCATTGATGATCATTCTAGTGATACCTTTTTTCGTTTCTCCTATTGATGAATAATCTTAGTGGTGATTTCTTTTTTCATCGACGATCATTCCGATGGTTATTATACTATTATTTCTCTTCTTAGTGGCGATAATTTTAATAATGCCTCTTTGGTTTGAGTGATGCACCATATTAATAATAATTTCTTTCCAAATAGGTTGTTATTCTCATGTTAATTATATGTAAAGATTTTTTTGTGTGGAGCCCATATATTCATTTGGTTATTTTTATTTTAAAGGAATTATATGTAACAAACTTAAAGTTTACTAAGTTTTAGCATGAAGGGACTTGTTAAAGGATATTTAAATTGATAAAAAATTATCTTATCTATAATTTAGTATGTCTCACTTTATTTGAGTTTATCTAAAACCACCTTCCTATTATTCAACACAAAATGATACAAACTATTTTTTTATTTGTTCCAAATCTTCAATGATGCATTAATCTTCACTGGCAAATTTCTTAGAATCAAATTGAATAGGTGTAGCGGTTATCAATTACCACTTTTCGCACCAAAACCCAGTTCTGGAAAACATCCCATGTAATCGATTAACTAGTGGGCTTAATCGATTAAAACGTATCAGAAACAGAATTGACAGATTGGCTTCTTGCACAGTTATTTACCAACAAACAAGCAGAGATACAACATATATTTTTATGCACAATTCACACGGATATGGCAAAGTAGTAGTATACAAAATATCAGCTTAATATACGAATTAAATCAGCTTGAATTATAAAAGAGATTGAGAAAGAACAACTTGCACAAATGGATTTTTATCTTGGTTCGTTTGCGGGTCCACTTGAAAACTACATCCAGGCCTCCCCTTCTGATCTTGGGAGATTTCTCTTCACTATATTGAAACATTTGTATTGTTACATACACCAATTCAATTACAAGACTCTAGACACTTTTTTCTTGAATTTCAAGAACCTCTAACCTTGGTTTGACTTTCCCTATCGCACAACAAAACCTTTCTCGCGATTCAGCCCCAGCCAAGATTCTCACTCTAAATTCAAGACCTCCAAGCCTTGGTGAATATTCACTTAATCTCAATGGTGGTAAGAAACCAAGAGCCAAAACCCAATGCACAAAACAGTATACAAAAACAGAGTTTTACTAACCACTAATATGCTCAAATTACAACAATGAAAACTCAAAGATTAACCCACACTCAAGTAACACAAGCCATCATGAATGTATGCAAGTTAATACAAAACAGATAATGCAGAATCTTTCTCTTAAAATCTCTCATCAGAATGCACGAACATGCAAGAAAGAATGAATGAGATTAAGCACATGAAAACTACATGCCATACATCATGAACAATATCAACTAAGCATGTTAATCTCTCTTTCTTACACATGCATCTCTCTTCTGCCTATACAATACAGTAAATCTCGAATTCAACAAAATGATTTGCAATGCTACATGTTTCTGCAAGTTACCAGAATTTATACAAAATGAATTTGGTTGTACAAACCGTTTTTCGGTCATGAAGTTAAAACAGAAAATATGTAAAACAGAAAACAGACACATTAATCGATTAAGACTCCACGTTAATTGGTTAGCCAACATATTTCAATACGTGATTAAATGGTAAACTACTTATATGTTATGCTTGACTCCTATAAATGTTTTAGCAATTATGTTATGCCTAATATGCACATATAACATGTATGATTAATGCATGAACACATAATAAACTAGATGATATGCCTCATGAATATGATATGTCAATATTAATGGCTTGTGAGACTTGCATCTAGGTTTACCTAACACACATCCCAGACTACATACAAATATAACTCTATTGATATAACCGAGTCTAGATATGACCATTGAGTTCTAGGCATTTTGATTTTTGAGTCATCTTCAAGCAATTACTAACTCCTTGTCTTCATCAAAACATTGCTAGTGCAATCCTTGACATTTTTTACTTTGAAAATGTCAACCATAAGATTAAATTATAGAATGAAATACAATGAATGAATAACAAAGGGAAGAAACAAATGGAAAACCACATTCCTATTGGTGAATGGGGTGGAATGTGATGAATCATAACATGAGTTTCCATTATATTTATCTATTTGAGCGATGAAAACTGAATGATTGTGCATTACCTTCTATAGTTTCTATAAATAAAAAATCAATCTGAATGTGATTCGCATAGTTAATTCATGTTGTACAACAAAATAGATGAACCACAAGGTAAAACGAAAATAAAAAAACATAGAATCAATATTGTGCTACTTCTTGCTCTAAGATTAGAAAGCAAAACTTATAAACAACAATTTCTTTAAAAAATAAAGGGGAAATGATCAAAATACCAGAGTGTCACAAATTATTTTTTTTTCCTCCTCTACCATCTCGTCATTGTTCATGTCATTTTCAACATTACAATAATTATTATTTTGAATAGAAAAATCTATAAACAAATTAAGATATGCAAGGAGATATAGAAAACTAACCTATAATGATGTTTCATGGGTGAACAAACAATAAAAGACACTAGATCAAATAGAACTATTGTCGAAGCCCTTGTCATTAGAGACATCTCACTCCTCTAGTTATCCAACAATAACAACAGATCTAAAAAAAAATGGATTTTAATGCAAGAATGATATAAAACCTTATTAAATTAAGAAATTTTGAAATGGAATAATGATATAAACGAAGAAGAGAGGAAGAATGGTTGAATAAAATAAGAGTAATGAAATGAAGGAGTGAAAGAGAGAAATGGAGTTCTCTGCTTAGTAATAAAATGCGAAAGAAAATTATGGAAAAGAGAAGAATAATAAAGAATAAAGAGAGATGTCAAGGGATAATAGCAAATATTATGATGTCATGTGGGGGCAATTTATTTTTATGCATGATTAATATCAATAATGTTTGAAGATAATCGCAAAAACATATAAGTATCTATTAGTTTAAAGAAGAAGATAAGTGTTAATAAATTGGTCAATATGAAACAAACATATCACAATGTATATCAAAAGTTGAGTATAAAGAAATACATTTAAAGTACAATAAAGGTAAAACAAAAACGTAAATATTGATCTATTGGTAATATTATATTTCGATCATCTACATCAAATGTACCCCAAAATTAGATGAAATTAACGCGTATGTTGATAATATGATCAAGAAAATTAAAAACAATTATAGCATAACATCAAAACTTTAATGAATGTTAAGACTAAAGCTAAGATATTAAAAAAATAGTGAAAGAATTAAACAACAATCACAAATAAATATGAATATTTTGAACCAAGAAAAGTAAGAAAAATTATAGTGTAAGAGTAACACTTCAATGAAGGATAAATAGTTAGTGATATAAGACAAAAAATAGGAAAACAGTATCAAGACATAATAGGTCGCACTTCAATGTACATTATTACCAAATGTATGATATATAAAAAAATAATGAAAGGATTAAACAACTCACACAAACAAAGATGAATATCATGAACCAAGAAAAGTAAAAAAAAAAAATATTACAGCATAACAGAGGCAAGACATTACCTAATATGGTTCCCACAAACCATTAATTTAGTTCCAA
The DNA here is from genome assembly GCF_001865875.1 of Lupinus angustifolius. NCBI lineage: Eukaryota > Viridiplantae > Streptophyta > Magnoliopsida > Fabales > Fabaceae > Lupinus > Lupinus angustifolius. Next base: position 33,077,932 of record NC_032014.1, read on the forward strand.
ATGACTAATTTCCAAAACCTAAAAGAGGCAAGACATTTGATAGAGCTAGTTAACATGCTTGGTAAGAACAATTGATTCAATAGGGGATTAACGCAATACCACTAAGTGGTTTGTGTGCCCCCAAGTGATGCAACATAAAGAATGCTTAGCTCACTTATAAAAGATGGTTACACATCAATTATCCGATGAATGACTATCAAGAATCCTAACTATAATTAACTCTTGTGAGTGTTTTGTATTAAGCATTGTAAACTATTGCTTTGTGAGTATGTTCTCTAATCAATTGCATTTTTGTTGATAAAAAAATTAGATGCATGATTACCCTTAAGGTTATGGTAGTGTGACTCCATTTGAACAATTGTAATAATGCGAATACGATCATGCTTCCTTGATAATATATTTCATAATTGTTGAATGGAGTTCAGAATGAAACTAACGTTAACACTGAACAAATGCTAGATTCATTCTTGGATATTAAGTTCCTCATCGCTTCTAAGGGTCTGCTCACACTTATACAAATGAACATGAATATTATGAACCAGGAAAAGTAAAAATAAAATTACAACATAAGAATGACAGTTTAATGAAGGAAAAATAGTTAGTGACATAAGACAAAAAATAGGAAAACAATATCGACTTATAATAGGTCACATTTCAATGAAGGTTATTACCAAAGGTAAGATATATAAAAAAAACAGTGAAAGCATTAAACAATAAACGTAAACGAAGATGAATATCATGAACCAAAAAAAGTTAAAAAAAATTACAGCATAACAGCAACACTTCAATGAAGGATATATATGACCAGTTAAGATTAAAAAACAAAGAACCTAAGTAAATATATATAAAAACAATAAGAAGACAAAGGGCAAACGAAATTGGAAGAAGATCACCCTATAATCCATTGTAAAATTAAACACATTACTTTCTTTCAAAATCAAAGAGCCTTACCAAATATAAAGCAAAATTAAAAAGACAAACATGAAGAAGAACACAACGCATATAATAAAGAAAAAAATGAAATGAGAGGGGGCAAATGACATTCCAA
>NC_032014.1:33079079-33085615 GCF_001865875.1 Lupinus angustifolius
AATAAATTAGAGAAACGAAGAGACATGTAATGAAACATTCAGTGGAACAATTGCCAGAAAAAATGAAGAAAATCATTTTGTAAATCAGTAATAAAAATAAGGATATATAATAATTAGATAGATAAAAACAAATGGTAAAGGGGTTTGTCATGTTATCATATGTGTGGGGATGTATAGGAAGGGGTAGAGAGCTTTTGGAGGGAAAAACTTTATTGAGGTAATGACACATGTCATGGGTGATATGGCAAGAATTTTTCTTTGTTATATAGTAAATCTAGTATAGGTTTTGTTATATAGGTTTATTAAGAGTATCTTCTCACCTTTTTGGGTAAGCAATTAATTCATTTCAGAGTTCGTGGATGTCTCTCCCAACAAGATCACTCTCAAAAATCAAATACTCGACCTTGGGTTCCAGTGAGGCCTTACACCGCTACACTAACGCCTTGTTGCTATAGGTTTAGACCCAACAATCTTAGCTTATCTTTTTTTAATTGAATTGAAATAAATTTATTAAGTTCAAGTCATTAATACATATGAGAATTTAATATGTATCATTCATACCTATAATAATTTCTCCTCTTTAGTTTTCTTTTCTTTTCGTCCTTATCTGGTTTTTGCTTGAGCCACAACCAAGAAAACCATGTAAGTTGTTAGAGGATATTTACATTGATAGAGAATTATGTTATCTATGATTTAGTTAGTCTTACTTTATTTGAGTTTATCTATAATTTATATTTATCTATTAGTTATTATTATTTGAGTTTATCATCTTATCGTTTATAACAACTTATGTTTATATAATAAATTGATTGGGACTAACTCAAATTGTGCTTCACCAATCTTTACCATCATATAAATTAGTGGTGATTTCTTTCCCTATCGACGGTCATTCCGATGGTGATTATATCACTGAGCTTTTTTCCACTGATGATCATTCCAGTGATACCTTTTTTCCTTTATCCTATTGATGAATTATCTTAGTGGTGATTTCTTTTCTCATCGACGATTATTCCCATGGTTATTATACTATTATTCCTCTTTTTTCTGACGATCATTTTATTAGTGTCTCTTTTGTCTGAATGATGAACTATATTACTAGGACCTAGGTCGTACAAACGCTTTATGGGGATCCCTCTCATTGATCCAGATTGCAAAGAGGGGTTGTCAGAGATCGCTAATAATTTCTTTTCAAATCGATAGTCATTCTCATGTTAATTGAATCTAAACATTTTGTCGATCACAACATCATTCAACAATTTTTGTGTGGAGCCCATATATTCATTTGGTTATTTTTATTTTAAAGGAATTACTTGTAACAAACTTAAATTTACTAAGTTTTAGCTTGAAGGGACGTGTTAAAGGATATTTAAATTGATAAAAAATTATCTTATCTATAATTTAGTTAGTCTCACTCTATTTGAGCTTATCTAAAGCCACCTTCCTATTATTCAACACAAAATGATCCCAAATATCTTTTTATTTGTTCCAAATCTTCAACAATGCATTAATCTTCACTTGCAAAAAACATAGAATCAAATTGAGTTGTTTTCCATTTATTCATATTTAAATTACGTTGAACGAAATCAAATTTTGCTCATAAATATTACAATAATACTCACATATCCTTACACAATTATCCTTACTCAAATAAGTACTTAAATATAATCATATCATTTAAGTCCATAATAAATCAAATTATTATCAATATTACTATAACACGACAAATGTCAACCATAAGATTAAATTATAGAATGAAATACAATGAATGAATAACAAAGGGAAGAAACAAATGGAAAGTCATATTCCTATTGGTGAATGGGGTGGAATTTGATGAATCATAACATGAGTTTCCATTATATTTATCTATTTGAGTGATGAAAAATGAATGATTGTGGATTACCTTCTATAGTTTCTATAAATAAAAAATCAATCTCAACATGATTCACATAGTTAATTCATGTTGTACAACAAAATAGATGAACCACAAGGTAAAACGAAAATAAAAAAACATAGAATCAACATTGTGCTACTTCTTGCTTGAGATTAGGTAGAAAAACTTATAAACAACGATTTCTTTACAAAATTAAGGGGAAATGATCAAAATACTAGAGTGCCACAGATTATTTAATTTTTTCTTCCTCTACCATCTAGTCATTGTTCATGTCATTTTCAATATTACAATAATGATTATTTTGAATAGAAAAGTCTATAAACAAATTAAGATATGCAAAGAGATATAGAAAACTATCCTATAATGATGCTTCATGGGTGAACAAACAATAAGAGACACAAGATCAAATAGAACTATTGTTGATGCCCTTGTCATTAGAGACATCTCACTTCTCTGGTTATCCAACAATAACAACATATCTCCAAAATAAAAAATGGATTCTAATGCAAGAATGATATAAAACCATTTTAACATATGAAATTTATGTATGGCATACATACTTGACTGTGCTTTTAATGTGGCTTTCAACCCTGTATTTGATCAACTGCTCGAGCCTCTATGAAAGAGAGAAATGGGAAAGAAAATTATGGAAAAGAGAAGAAGAATAAAGAATAAAGAGAGATGTCAAGGGATAATAGCAAATGTTATGGTGTGATGTGGGGGCAGTTTATTTTTATGCATGATTCATATCAATAATGTTTGAAGATAATCGCAAAAACATATAAGTATCTATTAGTTTAAAGAAGAAGATAAGTGTTAGTAAAATGGTCAATATGAAACAAAAATATCACAATGTATATCAAAAGTTGAGTATAAAGAAATACATTTAAAGTGTGTCAAGTCGCAAGGTTCTCTGTTCGCAGGTGAGCTTACTTGATCCGATCTCCTTTCGAACTCTTCATTACGAAGGTAAAACAAGAAAGTAAATATTGATCTATATGTCATATTATATTACGATCATCTACATCAAATGTACACCAAAATTAGATCAAAATAAGTATCTTTTTGAAGATTTATTTAATAAGTGAATTTGTTGAAACTAAACAAAGTAAATAAACACAAACTTGGCTTAAACATTTTTCAAGATCAATGACTTTGTATATTACAAGCTTTGATGAGCAACATGAGATGCAAAATTGAAAATTTTGTGAATAATTCATAATGTTATAACTTGGATAAAATCAAACTTTTTGGAAAACCAAACTCCTAAAAAGTGTGTTATTTGGTTCACACATATGATAACATGACAAACCCCTTTACCATTTGTTTTTTACATATCTATTTATTATATATCCTTATTTTTATTACTGATGCCATTGAATTGAAATAATGGCCAACGTAAATCATGACAAAAAATATCATAGGTGATGCTTTAACTTCCCAAAAAACAATTTTAATTACTGATGCCATTAAATTGAAATAATGACCAACAAAATTATAACTGATGTTTTAACTTCCCAAAATAATTAAATCATGGCTCATCTTCAATAGTATTTCTAAATCACAAATGAACCACTTTTGAATTTCACTTGAAATCTGGATGAAGGAATGATTTACAAAATGACTTTCTTCATTTTTTCTGGCAATTGTTCCACTTACTGTTTCGTTACATGTCTCTTAGTTTCTCTAATTTATTTTCACATTCATTGTTTTTTTCATTTCTCTAACAAAATGAGGAACGTTTCTTGATTGTCGTGATGTGTATAACACATACCTATGATATATCATTTTTCCTTTCTTCATTCTTTCATTTTGTTTTACTTCGTTTTCTCTTTATGCGTTTGGAATGTCATTTGCCCCCTCTCATTTCATTTTTTTCTTTATTATATGTATTGTGTTCTTCTTCATGTTTGTCTTTTTAATTTTGCGTTACATTTGGTGTGGCTCATTGATTTGGAAAGAAAGTAATGTGTTTAATTTTACCAAGGATTATAGGCTGATCTTCTTCCAATTTTGTTCGCCCTTTGTTTTTTTTTATATATTTAATTAGGTTCTTTGTTTTTTAGTCTTAACTTTGGTCATATCCTTCATTGAAGTGTTGTTGTTATGCTGTAATTGTTTTGTTTTTTTACTTTTTTTGGTTCATGATTTTCATCTTCGTTTCTGTTTATTGTTTAATGCTTTCAGTGTTTTGGAATTCTCTCAATCAAAATTAATTCATGAACGTAGTGTCTTAGGAAATTATAAATTCCTGTGAATTGTTTGACTAACCTCAAAGAAAAAGAGAATTGCAAGTTTGAAATGATTTACAAGAAAACAAGTCCAAACAAACAAACAAAAATGAGGAGTTGATGTCACCACTATCTAGAAGAGGATAGTGAAAACTAGGAGAATGAAATTTTGTGTTCTCCTAAAAATGGTGGTTAGTTTTAATTTTACTTTTCATTATTTCAAAATATTATACAAACTTCCTAAAAATATTTTTTTGACTTAAGGACAAGTCAAGTACTTAAGTTGGGGGGAGTGTGTATAACATTTTGAAAGAATGATAATTTTGCTGTATTTTAAAACGTTCTGCTGTTTCTGCTTTATTTCAATTTTTTTAGTTTGTTTATTTTTATTTTTTAGTGTACTCACTTGTTAAAATTATTTTTTAGTGTGTTTATTTTTTTTTTATTTTTGAAGATTTATTTAATAAGTGAATTTGTTGAAACTAAACAAAGTAAATAAACACAAACTTGGCTTAAATATTTCTCAAGATTAATGACTTTGTATATTACAAGCTTTGATGAGCAACATGAGATGCAAAATTGAAAATTTTGTGAATAATTCATAATGTTATAACTTGGATAAAATCAAACTTTTTGGAAAACCAAACTCCTAAAAAGTGTGTTATTTGGTTCACCATTTAACAAAATAAATTCATGAAATTCAGAACGGATTTATTTATGGATGTTTGGTGTGATAAAATATGTTTTAAAGTTCCCTAAATTCTGTTTGGACTTCCATTTTATCAACTGTTTCGTTACATGTCTCTTAGTTTCTCTAATTTATTTTCACATTCATTGTTTTTTTCATTTCTCTAACAAAATGAGGAACGTTTCTTGATTGTCGTGATGTGTATAACACATACCTATGATATATCATTTTTCCTTTCTTCATTCTTTCATTTTGTTTTACTTCGTTTTCTCTTTATGCGTTTGGAATGTCATTTGCCCCCTCTCATTTCATTTTTTTCTTTATTATATGTATTGTGTTCTTCTTCATGTTTGTCTTTTTAATTTTGCGTTACATTTGGTGTGGCTCATTGATTTGGAAAGAAAGTAATGTGTTTAATTTTACCAAGGATTATAGGCTGATCTTCTTCCAATTTTGTTCGCCCTTTGTTTTTTTTTATATATTTAATTAGGTTCTTTGTTTTTTAGTCTTAACTTTGGTCATATCCTTCATTGAAGTGTTGTTGTTATGCTGTAATTGTTTTGTTTTTTTACTTTTTTTGGTTCATGATTTTCATCTTCGTTTCTGTTTATTGTTTAATGCTTTCAGTGTTTTGGAATTCTCTCAATCAAAATTAATTCATGAACGTAGTGTCTTAGGAAATTATAAATTCCTGTGAATTGTTTGACTAACCTCAAAGAAAAAGAGAATTGCAAGTTTGAAATGATTTACAAGAAAACAAGTCCAAACAAACAAACAAAAATGAGGAGTTGATGTCACCACTATCTAGAAGAGGATAGTGAAAACTAGGAGAATGAAATTTTGTGTTCTCCTAAAAATGGTGGTTAGTTTTAATTTTATTTTTCATTATTTCAAAATATTATACAAACTTCCTAACAATATTTTTTTGACTTAGGGACAATTCAAGTACTTAACTTGGGGGGAGTGTGTATAACATTTTGAAAGAATGAAATTTTTGCTGTATTTTAAAACGTTCTACTGTTTCTGCTTTATTTTGCTGTATTTTAAAACGTTCTGCTGTTTCTGCTTTATTTCAATTTTTTTAGTTTGTTTATTTTTATTTTTTAGTGTACTCACTTGTTAAAATTATTTTTTAGTGTGTTTATTTTTTTTTTATTTTTGAAGATTTATTTAATAAGTGAATTTGTTGAAACTAAACAAAGTAAATAAACACAAACTTGGCTTAAATATTTCTCAAGATTAATGACTTTGTATATTACAAGCTTTGATGAGCAACATGAGATGCAAAATTGAAAATTTTGTGAATAATTCATAATAGAGCATGCATGTTACATTTGTGCCAAAAATGATTTTTTCCAAACTTGAGAACTCCTAAAAAGTGTGTTATTTGGTTCACCATTTAACAAAATAAATTCATGAAATTCAGAACGGATTTATTTATGGATGTTTGGTGTGATAAAATATGTTTTAAAGTTCCCTAAATTCTGTTTGGACTTCCATTTTATCACTTGGATTTGAAATATCATTGAAATTGTTTTCTAAACATCGTTTTTCATGAAAAAGCATGTTGTTTGGTTGGAATTCTCTCAATCAAAATTAATTCATGAACGTAGTGTCTTAGGAAATCATAAATTCATGTGAATTGTTAGACTAACCTCAAAGAAAAAGAGAATTGAAAGTTCGAAATGATTTACAAGAAAACAAGTCCAAACAAACAAACAAAAAT
>NC_032014.1:33085715-33111450 GCF_001865875.1 Lupinus angustifolius
TGTGTTCTCCTAAAAATGGTGGTTAGTTTTAATTTTACTTTTCATTATTTCAAAATATTATACAAACTTCATAAAAATATTTTGTTGACTTAAGGACAAGTCAAGTACTTAAGTTGGGGGGAGTGTGTATAACATTTTGAAAGAATGATAATTTGGCTGTATTTTAAAACGTTCGGCTGTTTCTGCTTTATTTTAATTTTTTTAGTGTGTTTATTTTTTTAGTGTACTTACTTGTTAAAATTATTTTTTAGTGTGTTTATGTTTTTTTCTTTTTGAATATTTATTTAATAAGTGAATTTGTTGAAACTAAACAAAGTAAATAAGCACAAACTTGGCTTAAACATTTTTCAAGATCAATCAATGACTTTGTAAATTACAAGCTTTGATGAGCAACATGAGATGAAAAATTGAAAATGTTGTGAATAATTCATAATGTTATAACTTGGATAAAATGCAAACTTTTTGGAAAATCATTTATCATGACCTTGTGAATTTGTTTAAAAATCAAAGACCCATCAAAATATATTTTTGTAACGCCCCGAAAAATACTCGTTTATTACGCGGAAAAATGGGTAAAGTTTTTTTTTTAAAATTGGTAATATAAAATTGTTCCCTTTTAAAAACCTTTCTTTTCCGAGACATCACTTTAAGTAACATATAACGCAGAAATCAAAACCGGTTACCTAACGGTAACTAAAATGATTCAACATTTCCTGAATATATATCTTCATAGATATAAAAGATCATAAGTACTTAATATACATATCCAACAAGAAAGGGCTGAAATATTAATCATCGCCAAAAGACATTAAACAAAGACATGAACAAGCTGAAGAAGATCATAAGTACTTAATATACATATCCAACAAGAAAGGGCTGAAATATTAATCATCGCCAAAAGACACTAAACAAAGACATGAACAAGCTGAAGTCGTCAGTGTTTCAAAAGACACAAAATGATAAGCAACTCCTAGTGGATAACTCCAAAGCTAGGGTACTGCCTCTCTTCAATTCCGCATGCCCCTTCCTGGAACATCCCGGACGGGTAGCTCCAAATCCGACTAAAGCTGTCTATCTGACGAGCACACGTCCGAAAAGCAAGCAATAGAAAAGAAGAGAAATAGAGAGAGCTATCTAGGAGAGGATAGTGAAAACACACCAAATATAGAAAACTACTCTCAATAAATTTGTTGAGAGGGGAAAACCTCACATCATAAATATTCTTTCAACAAATTGGCGTTGTTGTCGGGGAATTGCTTTAATAATAGAATATTTCATATTTATGTCATTCATCAAATAATTGTGCATAAATTTATGTTAGGTATCAGTGGCTGAATACACCTAGAAGGGGGATTTAATAGGCGTGGCGGAGCTCAAGTTTCGCTTTTTGGGTTTTTACACAAGTGCTGAAAAAATGCCCTGTTAATCGATTAAGCACTGTCAATAATCGATTAACAAGTAACAGAACCAGAATGACCAGAACATCTTCTTGCACAATTATTAACCAACACACAACAGATTTACAACAAATACTTTTACGCAAGATTAACAAGAACATAGCAAGGTATAAGCATGCAAAATATCAACTCCAAATTCGCATTAAAACAAATTGAAATATAAAAGAGAAAAAGATAGAAAAGATTGCGCAGGGATTTTATCTTGGTTCGTTTTGCTATCCACTGCAAAACTACATCCAGTCCTCCCCTCTGATCTGGGAGATTTTCCTTCTTCACTATAGAACACAATGTACGTTACATACACGCTTCCAAATACAAGACTCAAACGCTTCTTTCTTGGAACCCAAATAATTTTGTCACCCTTGGTTTAAACTTTCCCAAAACCGCCTCCAAGAAAACCATTCTTACCATGATTTGGCCCCAGCCAAGGTATCATTCTTTATCCCAAGACCTCCAAGTCTTTGTGTGAAGAACACCTTACCTAATCGCAGCTACGATTTTCCCAATTCTTGAATTAACAATGCTTTGAGTTATGAATGAGTACTTAATACTCGGATATTACAATAAAGATCAAAGCCTAAAACCTAAGCAAGAACTCACAAGACTTCCTAGTCTAATATGAATGTACATGCATGAGGTTTCTGAAAATATGCAATCATAAAAAACTATCTCTTTTTCTTTTCAAGAAACACAAGAATGATGCAAGAAAGCTTTTCAAAGAATCATTAATATGAATGTGAAACTTAAAGCCTTAGCATGATGTAATCTTTCTTCTAATTCAACACTCTCTAATAGTTTCTAACAATGATGATCAATTCTCTTTTCTCTATGTTTTTCACTCTTAGCCGTTTATGCAATTAGCCAGTATTTATACAAAACAGATTTTGCCTCTAAAAATGGTTTTTTAGTTATGCAGTTAAAATAGCATAAAACACTCACGTTAATCGATTAAGCCATGGGGTTAGTCGATTAAGCCATGAGGTTAATCGATTAACTAGTGTATTTTTAATACATGATTAAATGGTAAACTACTTATATGTTATGCTTCATACCTATACATGTTTTAGCCATTATGTTATGCCTAATATGCACATATAATATGTATGATTAATGCATGAACATATAATAAACTAGATGATGTCACATTTTAGTGGATTAATTACATTATTAAGTCTTGTGAGACTCACACCTAATATTCATTCCCAATCCTCTAATGCGAAGGAACAGAAGTGGAAGACCTAAAACTACACGCATTCATAATGATATGGATGAAGTTCCTGTTCAATAAATTAAAAAATGTGGATGGTGTAGAACTAAGGGACATAATAGGAAGACATGTCCACTAAGATCTAGAGAACTTGGTAAGAGTTCTACACAACCTTTCCATAATGACTAGTTTATTTTGTAATCTTTATTTTTATTATGTAATTCTTTATATTTTCTAATCTTTAATTTTATTTTATAATCATATGTGAGTTATTAGTAAAATTAATTGAACAAGAGAATAGATGGGTTTGTTCATGTGATGCAATGAAGAATAGATGAAGAATGAGTAGTTAAATGCAATGAAGAATAGAATGATTTATTCACGTGATGAAGAATGACAATACAATGCAATGAAGAATGAGTACTATTAACTAATTTTTTTTCTTAATAATATTAGTCTTGCAAGATATATTAATAGGTTGGTAATGAACAAAAATTTAAACATAAAACTCAACCAAAATAAAATAAAATTAAAACTCATTTCTTATAAATCCAGATTCTGTTAGGGCAGGAAAAAACAAAAAAAAAGCCTAAAACTCCTATGTCATCATTGCCGATTTACACATATATAAAAAAACCCTAACACTCTTATGGCATTGATGATTTATAAATAATTAGCACTAAATTATATATTAAAGAAATGTTAAAAACTACATCCACATTAACAATTTCCAAAGGAAGTGTTAAAAAAAACTCCATTATTGTTGCCAAGTTATTTGGGTCCAAGAGGAAAAAAAATAAGAAAATCGGGCATATGGTTGCCAATTTACAAAGAAATACACCACTTTTATAATAAGCACAAAACTTACACTATTATGATAATTTTCTGGTCAAAGTACACTACATAAGTAAATTTATCTGTAACGTTAATTATGTGCTATTGTAAGCGAGGTGACAACTTTAACGTTAAATATACAAATCAATTCTTTTGTTACTTTGTGCAAGCTGAAAAAGTAAAAAAAGAACAGTAAAATCATTCTTGCAAATTTAACTGATTTCAATTTAATAACAAAATGAGAGTAAAAAATATTATAAGATAGTAAGAGTTAAAATATTAAATGTAATCGAAAAGTAAAAAACAAGTCTGTCAATGTTTGTTTTTTAGATAGATTGGATATTCATCCAAATAGATATATCATGGATATCCATTAGATATAATGGATGAATTCAAATTCATTCATTACTAAAATTATCCATTGGATTTTATCCAATTAAATTCATTAGTTTTAATAGATAATTTCGATTAATTTCATTTTCTTGGATTTGGATGAATTGTGGATTATGGATAATTTTGTCACCTCTACTTCAAGGTAGGGGTGCAAAAGTTCGGCTTGGTTTGACTTTTGGTGCATTTCATTGACCAAACTGAACACAAACACATGGTTTTGTTCTGCTCATTAACCACAAATTTAACTATAGGATTGAACCGAACCGCTCTTGAATTGTTTGGTTCAGTTCCACGGTTTTTCTTATTATTATTTTTATAGAAGACATTGCATCAATTGAAAATTTAAAATGTATTACAATATATATTGTGTGTCCATAAAAGGAAAAGCACTATTATTATTATTATAAAAAATTATGAATTATCACATCTATAATAATACAATCTATAATTAGTATCATATATATCTATTGGTAACATATATAACAATACAATTCATGATTAGTAAATATACAGCAATTAAAAAAATATATAATAGTTACATATATAACCTTACAATTCATAATTACTAACACATATAATAATATATGGTATATGTTAGTTTCAAACTTAATACTACAAAAGTTGGAAGATAGGTTAATAATAAGTTAGAAACATATATAACACTACAATTCACACAAACTGATAATTTAAGCCACAAAATTGATTGAATAATTTAAACGAGAATAAAACATCATTTTCTAGTATCCATTTCTTTAATATGTGGTTCGGTTTGGTTCCAACGGTTCCTAAATTCTTAAAACCATAAATCAAACTGAACATAAATGGTTCCTTAAAAAAAATAACTGAATCGGACTGTGAAACTAAATCGAACCACATTTGGCGGTTAGATTCGATTCCATTGGTTTCATAAGTTAATCGGAAACCGCTTAAACCTCTACTTCTAGGAGTTAATTTAATTGATAAAGTTACAACATAAGATTATAACAATTTATTTCATTTGCCTTATGTTGAAAAAGTTTAGAGTGGAAACTAATGTGATGTAAATTCACTGTTAATTCTAATTTTGTTGTTAACAATTTAAAATTGTATATATGTAGGAACCAATTTTACTAATAGCTAAAGTTTAAGAAATAACTATGAAGGAAAAATAGTTTATAGTGTCTACTTGCAAAATACATAAAATTTAAGGGTTTTTTTTTAACTTTTTGATTCATTTCTTGACATATTATGTATTATATAGGTGCTACTATGTACATTTGACTATTTTATTTTAACAGGTGACTACTTCATAAATTATATTTATAAAAGCTATAAAAACTATTAAATATTTTGAGATTAATCATTATTTTTATTTAATTAGCGATCTTAATACTAAAAAATGTTTGAAAAGCTATAAAAACTATTATAATTGTTCCCTACCTAGTGAAAGAATAATAATTTATATAGAGAGAGTTAGAAATTGGTGCCTCCCAATGACTTGAGATTCCGGATCGGACCATACGTCGGTAACTGAACCCAACCCCTTTTACTTTTCTCATTCAATTCAATCATTTGATCTTGACCTTCTCAATTGTTATCTGATTAATTTATTCGATCTAGGATGTATGAATCTCATCTATCTGAGTTGGGGTCGTAATACAACCAAGCCAAGAATTGATCCCACACCCGATAACTTCACTAATTAAACTACAATACACATCAATTAATCATTCCTCATTTATATATGTTCAATCATTCATGTGTATGTATGTGTATGTGTATGTATTGTATGTGCATCGAGGGAGTTACTTATTACTTTTATCCAACTTTATATTTTCTCACCTCTAACCTAAGACTTTACATACTAAGTGGCTTATCATGGATGCAGCAGAAGAGATAGATAACATCACGAATCAGGTATATTCTTCTCTTCTTTCTTCTTCGTCTTTTAATATTTAAGATATGTATATTTAATGTTTTAAGAAGTACATATTTTTATCAGCTTCATGAGCTCAATATCTTCTATATTTAATGTTATAAGAAATATATATTTTAAAGTGTCATATATATTACACCAATCAATTATCTATTCATATTCATATTCCTATGAGGCTAATCTCTTCTTACTCTGCATTATTATCTACTTATTTTCCTTACCAGTGAAATAAATTAAAATTGCTTCTATAAAACCCCTTCCTACCATGTTCTATTATATGAGAATGGTCTCATCTGAAATGTGACCAATAGATAATAAAAATAATAGGGCCCTAAACTAATAATAAAATGTGGATCCTTAGATTTTTTTGAGTATCAAAACTATCCATTACTAGAGAGAATCTCAGTCCCTATTATGCCTCTAAGTGGAACATAACTGTCTATTCCTATTTATGTTCGTCTGCAACTCAAAATATACATTTGAAAATTGATATGGTTCAGAAATGTAAATTTCAATAGTTAAAATGTAAATTTGGCATGTCATTCTTAAAATGGCAAGGACTCTTCACATATTTATAGATTTTTGTTCACTTATATTTTTGTTCTGTAGCAAAAAACAAGACTCTCTGTGCAACGTTCGGGTATCAAATGCACTCAATCCGAATTAACGTTGAATTCATACTTCATGCACTACAATTATTTTGTTTTATGACAACAATAACTAATAAAACTTTTGTGAACAAATTGGTGCCTGCATGATAGGAGCTAAATTATTAAATTTGTATTTTAATTAGTAAAAAATAAAAAATAAACATTGAATTGAACCTAACATAATTACAAGTAATTTTTTGACCTAGTTGAATTTGATATTGTAATCAAATTGAGGATCAACAAGTTTCATATTGGAATTGGGTTATTTCTTTATTTCAAAAAAGTCAAAAAAATGTATGAGAATGTCCATTTGTATGTGAAACATATCTATTGAAAGTTAACATTATAGTATTGTGTGAACATCTTTTTGGATGTTATGTGAAAATAGATATTATTGCTTATATTATATTATATCATATATATATATATAAATGAGGCCTAAAGTTATTAAGTAGTATTTCAATTTCAATATTACTTGAATGGTGAATGAAGTGTTTTTTTAAGCATACACATAAGGATTCGTATTTGAATCATTACAGATCGAGTAGAAATCAAACTGTCAGATCCAAGGTTGGCAATAGACATACATTTCTCTCTCTCTTCCAGGAAACAAATGGTACAAATGAAATTACTTCCTTTTTGTTTTTGTTTTTGTTTTTTTGTTTTTGAAAGAAAGATGTTGTCTGAGATCTAATAACAATATTTGTTGATTGCACCCTTATTACTTGTATGTTTGTTGGTTTGTTTTTTTACTAATGATAGATGCCAAGCTACACAGTGGATGATGCTCTTGTGTGTTTGGGTTTTGGGAAATTCCAAATCCTGGTTCTTGCTTATGCTGGCATTGGTTGGGTTTCTGAAGCAATGGAAATGATGTTACTCTCTTTCGTGGGCCCAGCTGTTCAATCTGCATGGAATCTCACTCCTCATCAAGAGAGCTTCATTACCAGTGTTGTCTTTCTCGGCATGTTTGTTGGTGCTTACTCTTGGGGCCTCCTTTCTGATCAATATGGAAGAAGGTATTAATAATTGCTAACTATTATGCACTTTATCAGCTATCTTATCTTCTTTAATATGCCCTTGTAATGATTTCAGGAAAGGATTCCTTGTGACAGCAACAATTACTGCCATTGCTGGTTTTCTTAGTGCATTCTCTCCTAACTATTTATTCTTGATGGCCCTTCGTTCTCTCGTTGGTCTTGGTTTGGGAGGAGGCCCTGTTTTACTATCATGGTTTCTTGAGTTTGTTCCAGCCCCCAATAGAGGTACCTGGATGGTTGTCTTTCAAGCTTTTTGGACTCTTGGGACCATTTTTGAAGCTTCACTTGCTTGGGTATATGTTCTCACATTTCCCCTATCATTTACAAACAAACATTTTACCCATCAATTTGCTTCACCTTAGATAGCATAGTCAATTAAGATCATAGTTGTATCTACTTCATTATTTCGTTATGAGTGCTCCAAAAGTTTTCAATTTGCTTCAAGAGGTAAGTAACTGATAACTAGTTACATAATGAGCTGGCTAAGTGATGCATAAGAAGGATGTCAAAAATTGCAAGTATGTTTCTGTTTTTATGATTGCAATTTCTGTAGTTTCATCATTTAGTCTGGGAAAGTGTTAATGCTCTACATCTATATTTAGGGAATGTATCTCAACTTGTATAATCTTTCGAATGTTTTGTCAAATTTTCCGAGTTGGATATTCATTGTGGTAGTAGTTTCTATTCGTGTTGCATGACTGATGCAATGTTCCTCACAGATTGTGATGCCAAAGCTGGGTTGGAGATGGTTACTTGCACTATCTTCTCTACCCACATCCTTCCTTCTTATGTTTTACAAATTGACTCCTGAGTCACCAAGATACCTGTGCTTGAAAGGTAAAACAAATGATGCAATTACTGTTTTGGAGAAAATAGCAAGAGTAAATGGAACTAAACTACCCTCTGGTATACTTGTTTCTGATCATCAAATTGAGCTACAGAAAGTTGATAACCCTTCCTTAGAGGAGGAGGAGGAGGACACAAGTTTACTATCACCAAGAAAAGATGAAATTGAACAATATCCTAATCCTAAAGGAATGCTCTCGAAGGTAGGCTGTCTCTCATCATTGATGATGCTTCTCTCACCAGAATTGGCAAGGTCAACCCTTCTATTATGGGTTGTGTTCTTTGGTAATGCGTTTTCATATTACGGGCTTGTTTTGTTGACCTCTGAATTGAACAACCCACATAGTAAATGCATACCACATAAATCGCAGAGAGAGACATCCCAGGACATTAGCTACAAAGATGTTTTTATTGCTAGCTTTGCAGGTAAGTTTTCTGGTGATGATTTTATTTGTTTTTATCTTTCTACACTACTACAATGCAGGAAAATGAATGATTATTGACGACTAATGCATAACTTATATATAGAGCTTCCTGGGCTCCTCTTGTCAGCTGTAGCAGTAGATAAAATTGGTCGTAAACTCTCAATGTCAACTATGTTCTTCATGTGTTGCATTTTCCTTCTTCCGTTAATATTCCATCTGCCTCAAGGCCTAACAACCGGCCTCTTGTTTGGAGCTCGCATATGCATCACAACAACCTTCACAGTTATGTACATATATGCACCAGAGGTAATGTAATTTATTTACTGCATTCTTTATTTATACATAAACCTTGAAATTTAATTAATGTTTGCAAGATTTAAATGATGTGCAGATATACCCAACATCAGTGAGGACAACTGGTGTGGGAACTGCAAGCTCAATGGCCAGAATTGGAGGAATGTTATGTCCTTTAGTGGCAGTGGGTTTACTACATACTTGTCATCAAACTGTGGCTGTCCTTCTCTTTGAGATGGTTGCTCTTCTTTCTGGAATATCCGTTCTCTTCTTTCCGGTTGAGACCATGGGCCAAGAACTGCGAGATAATGTCTCAAATCTAAAACAGACCAACAAAGTATAGCAATAATGAGAAAACCATATACATATTTTGTCACTCGAGATTAGTATTTTTTTGTTACAAAAATATAATGAAATATGGCAATGAGTTATTGCGGATTTTATTTCACTATATTGAATCAATTACAATATGAGGTATATATAGGAAAAACTGGGTCGATGGCAATGCACTTATCTATCCCAGAAAGTCAGGAGAGATATCCTCCTCATAATGGATAAAGAGCTATAAAAGGAAAGAATATACAATTGATCCTAAAAATAATAAGGAAATAAAATTGTGTAGTTATACAAATTTGTGGCAAATATTCCTGATTGATTATATGAATCATAATCTAATTTTCTAAAATAGTATCATAATAATCAACACTCCGCCTCAATCTGGGTGATTGATGTCTATCATTCCCATATTGGATCTCATATTCTAATATACATGCCTTGGAAGTGCTTTAGTTAAGATATTTGTTGTTTGGTTGCATGATGGTACATGATTAACATTGATGATCCCACAATCAATCTTTTCTTTTATGAAATGGCGATCAATTTAAACATGCTTTGTTCGATCATGATGAACTGAATTCTTTGCAATGCTAATGGCAACTTTATTGTCACATAAAACTGTCATTGTGTAGTTTGTGGGAATTTTGAGTTCTTCAAGCATCCTTTTTAGTCAAACTCCTTCACAAATTTCATGTGTCATAACTCTAAATTCAGCTTTAGCACTACTTCATGCCACAACAGACTGCTTCTTACTTCTCCATGTGACCATATTTCCCCATACGAATGAGCTATATCCCGTGGTTGACTTTTGGTCTATTACACATCCTACCCAAACAGCATTCGTGTAAATATCAATGCCCCTATTTGAGTTTTTCTAAAGTAAAGTCCACTTCCTGGTGTACCTTTTACTTAATGAAGAATTTTGTTAACCGCTTTCATGTGAGTTTCAGTGGGATTCGTCATGTAGCGACTTGCCACACTCACAGCAAACCCGATATCAGGTATGAGTTAGGTAAATTAGTTTTCCTACCAAGCTTTGGTATCTATCCTTGTTAGTAGGATGACCTCTATCTTCAACACCAATTTTCTTGACTGGTTCCATAGGAGTGTTGGCAGCCTTACAGCCAAGCATACCAGTTTCATGTAGAAGATATAATGTATACTTCCTTTGAGACACATAGATTCAATTCTTTGTTCGCGCAACTTCCATTCCTAGGAAGTACTTGAGTTGTCCCAAGTCCTTAACCTCAAATTCCTTAGCCAAAATTCTCTTGAGGTGTGCGATTTGTTGATCATCATCCCTTGTGATCACAATATAATCAACATATATGATGAACAATGATGTTTTCCCTTCTGAAGAGTATTTAACAAACATAGTGTGGTCTGTTTGACATTGAATAAACCCTTCTTATTTGACAACTCGATTCAATCTTTCAAACCATGCTCGCGGGGATTGCTTGAGGCTATATAAAGACTTACAGAGCTTGCATACTTTGTTCAAGGTATTGGATGATTCGAGTCTTGGTGGAACTTGCTTGTACACTTCTTCTTCTAACTCTCCATTTAGGAAGGCATTCTTGATATCTAATTGATGTAGAGACCAATCTAAATTTGCAGCCAAGGATATGATAACTAGAACTGAATTAATTTTGGCTACTAGTGCAAATGTTTCTTCATAGTCAACACCGTATGATTGAGTGAACCCATGTGCCACCAGCCACGCTTTGTATCTGTTTATGCTCCCATCTGCGTTATATTTGATTGAAAATACAAACTTGCATCCAACTGGTTTCTTCCCCGTTGGTATTGTAGTGAGCACCCAAGTATGGTTCCTATCTAAAGCTTGAACTTCCTCTATTACTGCAGCTTCCTATTTAAGTTGTGAGAGAGCTTCTTGGATATTCTTAGGTATTTGAATTTTGTCCAAGGAGGCAACAAAAGCCTTGTATCCATGTGATAATTTTTCATTATGACACATATTTTCCAATAGGATGTTTGGTACATCATCTCACCCCTTTCATCAAGGCAATAGGCACATCAATATCAGTTAGCCCAATATCAGAATTATTAGGTTCTGAATTAGGAATAAATTTACCTGGGGGAATTTCAGTGAGATCTGAAGTTGGGACAGATTCTTGACTTTGCTTTGGAGTTGTATTAGACTCTAACCCCTTGTAGGTTTTCTGCTCCCTGGAGTAAACCTGAAAAATGTTTTCTTGTGCAGTAGAATTCTCTTTTGTAGTATGGAGAGAATTTGTTTCCATTGGTTCAGCAATTTGAACTTCATTTGGTGTAACAGATGTTGTTGGAACAATTTCAACAAGCTCCTCAAGTGCTACTAGAACAGTTTCAGTCATCCCCATCTCTTCATTTTCCAAAAATTGAAATTCTCTTGGAGGTGGGATTGTTGTCTTCTCCCCTGAATTTCATTTTTGGGATAATATGGCTTATTCTCAAAGAAGGTCACATCCATGCTCTTATACAATTTTTTGCTTAATGGGGAATAGCATTTGTAACCTTTTTGATGTGGTGAATAACCTAGGAAAATGCATTTTATGGATTTTGGATCAAGTTTGTTGTGGTGAGGGTCATGATTGTGTACAAAGGCTGAGCATCCATAGACTTTGAAAGGGGTTGAGATGAGAATTTTGTTGGTTGGATAAAATATTTGAAGGGTAGAGTGTAGGGTGCTAAAGTGAAAGACTCGAGACGACATCCTATTGATAAGATAGGTTGCTGAAAGTATAAGCAAGAATTTGGTGTGGATTATAAAGAAGTCTTTACTCTTGTAGCTTGACATAACACAATTAGACTTGTTATTACATTGGCAACACAAAACTCTTGGCACGTCTTCCAAATGAATGTGAAACCAACTTCCTTCCATGGAGAACTTGCATAACAAATATTCATTGATCAATCTCCCGATTATATTAAGGTTGGTAATGAACATAAAGTATATAAGTTAAAAAAGAGTCTTGTATGGACTAAAATAAGCTTTGGTATAGTTGAATTGATGCTTATTTTTTGAAGGAAAGATATGAAATATCCATACGAACACATTTTTTTGTTAATATTGATGACGAAGGAAAAATCTTGATTGTGTGTCAATATGTTGACGATCTAATCTCTACCAAAAATTATGGTGTCATGTTTGATTATTTTAATAAGTCCACGATGCTTGAATTTGATATATCAGATCTTGGAAACTTGCATGACTTTTTAGCCATTGAAGTGAAACAATCAACTGTTGGAATTTGTATTTCTCAAAAGAAATATTTGAAGGAAATTTTAAATAAGTTTGAAATGAAAGATTGCAATCCAGTAAGTAATCCCATGGAAATTGGTATGAAACTTGTTATAAAGAGTGTGGAGAGAAAATGTAGATAATACTCTTTACAATAAAATAGAGGGAAATCTAATGTACTTGATATCTATAAGGCCTGACATAATGAATGTTGTGAGTATTATCTGGAGACATAGAGAGCCTAGAAGAGAAAATTTACTTGCTGCTAAACGAATTTTGTGTTACTTGAAAGGAACCATTGAATATGGATTACTTGAAAACTATATTTATTTGGTTTTAAAGATAGTTATTATGCATGTGATATGAATGATAGAAAGAGTACGTCACGTTACATATTCATGACGATTTATCAACAACTGAGACTGAATTAGTAGTTGCAACATTTGCATCAGACTATTTGATTGAGGGATATTTGAGGAGAAATTCCTTTCAAGCATCAAGGAACAACAAAAATTTACTATGATCACACTTCAACAATAAAGGTATCTAAGAATCTTGTCTTACATGGAAGAAGCAAGCACATTGATGTCCAAGTATTATTTCCTCACAAATCTTGTGAAAGATGAAGTTATTAATCTTATGAGAGATGAAGTTATTATGAGAGATAAAGTTATTAATCTTGTGAAGGACGAAGTTGCAAATTTGTTCACAAAAGCCTTCAAATTAGATACATTTCAAAAATTGAGAAAGATGATTGGAGTGTAACAAATTGGAGACTTTTAATTTAATCTAATATTAAAAACATTAGTTTAAGGGAGAGATAGTTAAATAACTTTTGTACTTTCCTAGTCATGAGGTGTTAGTAGATAATGGTAGTGTTAGTATATATAGGTGGTAAAATGGGCAATGTTTGCAGGCTAACATGCATAGTCTGCAATTTTTTTACAGCAGAACATGCAAATTTTGTCTATTTACCCTGACCGTTTGTTTGTCAAACACGTGAGCATTTTTATAGGGCAATATAGGCGGTCTGTGGGCATAATGGAAAGGAAAAATAAAAAAATTCAAATAAGTTATAATATAATGTGATTTAATGTCTCAAAAAAATTGTAATGTAAAATAATTTGGTCAACTTCATAAAAATATCAACTTTAAAAAAATGTTTTCTTCAACTATTTTATTTGATTTCTTTTTATTTTTTATTTGTAAATTATTCATTAATATTTGCGAGTTGCTCCTATGCCCATTAGTTTGTTTTAAAACAAAAAGAAGTATGATATTTTGTCTCATAGTGGGGTAATAGTAAACAATGAGATGACAGGAATATTGAGGTGTTAGTAGATAGTGTGAAGGTTAATATATAGTGATATTATGTTATCTAATCCTTGAGAAAAAGATGTATACACTAATAATATAAGAGTTTTTTACACTGTTATTATATTTTTTACCATTCATTTTCAATTATTATTGACTTTTTAGAATATTTAATCAAATGATATATTGAATGTGTATAAATTTTTACACTGTCGGTGCACAGATTTTACCCTCATAGATTTTATATTTATATTTTAAATGGATTGTAATCCTTAAAATTATATAAAAGAGATTTAAGTGATGAATGAGGAGGATCTGAGGTTTAAAAAAGGGATGGAATATTGGAAATAGTTGAGAGCATGGTAAATGAGTTAATGTATGGTCCAAAAAGAAGATATGTATAAATTGTTGTGATATATATTCTACAATATCTGAAGGATCCTTATCTTAAGATGAGAAAGTAGGAAAAGTAAATAATGGTTAACCCAAATGTTAGTAGAAGAGGAGAGTCATTTCCAATACAAAATAGCATAACAATCATAAACTCCAACTCCAGTAGGTATGTGGTGGGGAGTGAGAATTAAATAAAAAAGAAAGAATTAAATAAGACAGGTGTCAAAGATTGAGTGGAGGCACTTTTAATTTGATAATTTATATATATAGAGAGAGAGATAGTGGTGGTGGAAGGATCGGATAGGTAGTGTTGTTTTTTTGAAGATCTTGAATTTGGATAGTGTTGTTGTTTTGAAGATCTTGAATTTGAAGATTGATCGATTCAATTGATTTCATGATGGCGGCAACCCAATCACAACAGGCTCCTCATCGTACCACCGGTCTGTATCTTAACTCAATTCAATTCTTATCTGATTACGCTTTTCTCATTCTATTCAATTCTATTCTTATCTGATTACGCTTTTCTCATTCTATTCAATTCTATTCTTATCTGATTACGCTTTTCTCATTCTATTCAATTCTATTCTATTCTATTCTGGATCTCATCTATCTCTGCCTTGGGATCGTAATACAACCAATCCACGAGTTGATCCCACACCCGATAACTTCACTAATTAAACTACAATACACATCAATTAATTATTCCTCATTTATATATATGTTCAATCATTCATGTGTATGTGTGTGTGTATTGTATGTGCATCGAGGGAGTTACTTATTACTTTTATCCAACTTTATATTCTCTCACCTCTAACCTAAGACTTTACATACTAAGTTACTTATCATGGATGCAGCAGAAGAGTTACCAGCTCAACCAGATAACATCAAGGATCAGGTATATATTTAAGATTTAAGATATAAGATATATATCACTAAATATTTGTATCATTTTCGTTAAACAATACCTGAGAGCTCAATATCTTCTAATTCGTTCTCTCAGGGTACAACAACTATAAGTCAATCAGGACCTTTTGCTTCAGGTGCAGATCATCCTCTGTACCCTCCCAATAATCTGTATGCGCCGCAGGCCCAGGCCCAGGCTTTCTACTACAGAGGTTCGTTTTTATTCTTTTAATGATTTCTCACTCTTTTTTATTAACTTAGCACCCTCACCTAGGATTCTTGCAGTCTTGTTTGTTGATTGGTTTCTTTTGGTCATACTATTCAGGAAGACCAATACTTAAGTGATTGATTTAGTAGTTTTATTGCACTTATTTTCTAATCATGATCTTACTGACTCCAGGTTTTGACAATGTCAATGGTGAATGGGATGAGTACCCTTCATATGTCAATTCTGACGGATTGGAAATCAGATCTCCTGTGATAACTCGTATCTCTTTCTTATTTATTTACAGCTTCTGTTTTCAAAGCTTAACATAATATATGTTCCCCTCTTTATTTTAGGGTGTCTACAATGAAAATCCATCTCTTATTTTCCATTCTGGATATGGTTTCAACCCACAGATACCTTATGGCCCGTATTCCCCAGTCACCACACCCTTGCCTTCTGTAGGTGGAGACGCACAGTTATACTCTCAGCAATTTCCATATACCGGTCCATCTTATTACCATCACCTGGTTCCTCCTAGCGTATCATATCTTAATTCACCTACTCAAGTTTCGCAGCCAGAGCTCACCAACCTGGTAGGTATTGACCAACAAGTTGATAGCATGTTTTTTGGACCAAGACCTGGATATCCTTCAGTCGGATCTTTTGGTAGAGGCAGCTTCCCTGGAGCACCTGGTTCCTTAGGCTTTCATGACTCCCAGCAAGGCTTTGATGGACCCAGATCTGGTGGAATATGGTCAGATAGCTCAAAACCCTCAGAGAGACAGAGATCTTTGGTGCCTTTGTCCCCATCTGTTTCGCCACAGCCAATTGGCTCACATTGTTCATTTGGGCAGACTGTTGGAATGGTTTGTTCTATTACTTGATACATGTTCATAAACATGCAACAATGTTGCATTTTCTACTCATGAAGTTTTGAACTCAGATATTTGGTTGTGTAGTTTGTCGATGCCTTTGTTTACATACAAGTCCAATAGCACCCAAGGCACCATTCCTGTTCATCAGAATCTATAATATTCTATCTAATTGGAGAGCAGTTTCATTGGCAATGCTTGTTTTTATATAAAATAAATAACAAATCCAGTGAACTTTTTGAATGAATTAATTGGTAATGGCGGGTTCTCAGATATGATTTATGCATGGCATCTTCATTCTTCAGTCCAATGACGCAAAATGTGATATCACCTTGTTCTGAAGAATTTTATGTATTATGATTTTAAATGAGTTTTGGCATAATGGTAAGGTTGATTGCCATGTGACCTAGAGGTCATGGGTTCAAATCCTGGAAATGAGCTCTTCGCTTGCAAGAGTAAGGTTGTGTACATTTATCCTTCCAGACCCAACTAGGTCGGAGTCTGCCTTTTTTCCCTGATTTTAAATGATGCAAATTTGCTTATCATTGCATAGAGGCAATGTGAAACTGTAGGACATGTCTGAAAAACACAAAATTATATGTTGACCCATAGTGCTAACTTTCCTATTATGTGCAGGCTTCTCATCAACAAAGATCACTTTATGGGTTTGGAGCTGGTAGAGGCTACCTGCCTAACCAGGGTTCTACCTTTGGAGGCACTGCCATTTCCAGTCTTAGCACAAATGATGGGAACTTCCTTTCTGTTGAAAATAGCAGACGGCAAGTCAGGGCAACTGCTGCTCTTTGCAATTGTAATGGTACTCTCGATATCCTTAGCGAGCAAAACCGAGGACCTAGGGCCTCAAAGCTGAAAAATCAAATTTCATCTGAAAATAATTCTGTTGATAACAATAAAAGTAATGCATCTACTGCCAAGTTCCAAAATGAATCAGTCAACCGATCAGATTTTGCAACAGATTACAAGGATGCGAAGTTTTTTGTTATCAAATCTTACAGTGAAGATAATGTTCACAAGAGCATCAAATATGGTGTCTGGGCTAGTACACCAAATGGAAATAGAAAGTTAGATGCTGCATATCACCAAGCAAAGGAGAAGCAAGATGCCTGTCCTATATTTCTCTTCTTTTCAGTAAGCATCTGATTTATGTATCGTACAGGGGGGTCAACATCTACTGTACCACAAGAGTGTGTCACTCCATGTGACACTTCCTCTAATTGGTTGGAAAACATATATCTAAGTTTAGAATTTAATAATAAAGTATTGACCAATCAGTGAAAGTGGCACATGGAGTGGTACACTTTTTGGGACAGAAGATGTGCTCCCCTTAGAGGGTGAGCCTCGGCGCAACGATAAGGTTGCTTGCCTTGTGACTTGGAGGTCGTAAGTTCAAATCCTGGAAACAGTCTCTTTGCTTATAAGGGTAAGGCTACATACATCTACCCTCCTCAAACCCCACTATGTGGGAACCTTGTGCACTGGGCCAACCGTTTTATCTGCTATATGTATCTTCTGTAAGCAAAAATATTCCATTATGACATTCTTCCTGTCGTAACTAAAAATAAGTATAGCTGCTCCTGTGTCACTGCAATAAATGTTGGTTCAATTTTTTTAAAATTCTGTTACCAACTGGTAAATCATTATGTTGTTGTTTGCCCCTTCTGATATGAGTGCACATTTTTATAGCAAGCTCATATTCTTCTGGTTCAGTCTGATATCTGTGTTCTGGTACTTATCATGTAGAAGCTTCCAATTAATATCGGATAGCTGGGATTGGTTAATTGTGCTGGTTATGTTCATTTTTGTTTGCTTCAGTTATGGGTGTGATGTGTGGGTTGTTATATATGTACTGAAGTCCTTGTATTAATTCATGATTAAGTAATAGGAGTAACAGTAGTACATGAAGAAGATATGATGGAAGTTTAGGGAAGAGCTGCTCTGAAATATTTGTTACTGCTTTACCTATATATTTAGTGTTACATTGATATATTGAGGTTTATACTAGAGTTAAAATTAGTAGTGAAGTACTCAAGTTATTTTAGCCTTTTTTGCTTTATGTGTTGCCTTGTTTTTTCATGTTTCCCTACTATGGTTTCCATCAAAGTTATATGTTTTACAACTTACAAACGCATTTACATCCAGGTAAATGCTAGTGCTCAGTTCTGTGGGGTAGCTGAGATGGCTGGACCTGTCAATTTTGACAAGAGTGTGGACTTCTGGCAGCAAGATAAGTGGAGTGGGCAGTTTCCTGTCAAATGGCACATGATTAAAGATGTTCCAAACAGTCAGTTTCGTCACATTGTTCTTGAAAATAATGATAACAAGCCTGTGACCAACAGTCGCGATACCCAGGAGGTTGGAATCTAAGGTTCTTTTGTAGTCTATGAAGTTATAAATGATGCTTTACAGTTTTACTATTTTACCTCTAGTTTTTTATGTGCAATAAAAATTTCATGATTACTTACAACTATTTGTTTTTGCTCCTTACAGGTGAAATTGCAACAAGGAATTGAAATCTTGACCATTTTCAAGAACTACGAAACTGAAGTATCGATCCTAGATGATTTTGATTTCTATGAAGACCGGCAGAAGGCTATGCAAGAACGGAAGGCAAGGCAGCAAGGCGGCGGCGGCAGCATCATGGGTGGTGTAGGAGTAGTTGGAGAAAGTGAGCATAGGAATTCTTCTGCTAACATCATCAAGCAGATGTCGAAGAGCTTTGCTCAAGTTGTCCGCTTAGATGAGACTAATAGTGAAGTCACTGTTGCTGCTGATAGAGGAGGTGGCAGCTTAGCCTCTGATGATGCCATTTCAGTGGCTGCCTCTTCAACTCAGACCAGTTAGGAGTATTTGGTGATTGAAAACTGGATTCCTGCTTGCTTTATCTCATTAATTTTGCCAACAAGGTAGTGTTGCTGATGTCATTCAAGTCATTCAAGTCCATGGTGTTTCCAAATGGCAAGGGTTTTACTTTAAAAAAACTGGTTCATGTATATTATGATTCTAGATTGCGTCTACTGCGTTGTAGTTTTAATTCACCCCATACACTACTGTCCTCTTTTGCTTTTTTGAGTAGGTTAGACCTTAATCCCCTTCCTTTTGTTTTTTGTTTAATAATTTTGGGTTAGGACAGGCATGACTTACATTTGTAAAATTTGCTCATATCTGCAAACCTTTTAATAAAGGCAGCAAGCACCTTGAAAATAATCACCCTTTGTCACGTTCTATTTAGCTATGAATTTTCATTCAAACAAGGTACTTAAATTTTGTAAGAGCGCCAGCATTTACAAATAATTAGGCGTATGCAATTTTTCAAATGAATTTAAATCTCTGGGATTAACTATATAACGAGTTTTCCTTCTAAGCTGCCAAATCCTTGTCTCACTGTTTCTGCATATTGTCTTGGCTTCCACTGTCTTAGCATTACTCAGTATTTTCCATTTATCACTTTTTGACATCTCAACCTCATACATAGTACCAACGGGCGTTGGTTCAAGTGATACATGCTTATTCCCCTTAAGTAAGACTCGGGTTCAAATCTTGTGGATGGAAGAAATGTCCAATGGGAGAGTTAGCCCCACGTACCTGTGGATGTTCTCAGCTCAGACAGGATTGTCTCCAATGCGAGAATACCTATAGAAAACCAAAAAAAAAACTCATACATAGTCAACATGTGTTCATGTATGGTTATAGACTTATTGGTGCTGTTCTTAACACTATGCTGACCATGATAACCCTTGATCTTAAAGGTGACATCATCACTATTTGAGCCAACATGGAAGTATAGTTAGTTATGAGTTCCTATTTTTGTATATAACTTCAATGTATCTTTGATTGAAAGGTTAATGAGAATCAATTCATAATTTCCTTCACACACTTACTTTCAATCCCCATGTTGAGATGAATGTGTTTCTCATACACTACTTGGAGAGCAAGTTAGTAAAACTTGGCTACTAAGATATTCAAGTTTGGCCTCCAAAATTCCAAGGTTCTTCTTCTACTATAAAAGGACAAGAGTTGTGGCATATTCATTCATCACAAAATCTTCATAGCAACATCATCAAAAACACAAGAGTCTTGAGTGTATTTTGGTGAGAATTTTTTGTTCTATTTGAGAGAGTATTTTTAGAGAAAATATTATTCATTGTCCTCATCATTATAAGAGGATTTGTTGTACTCTCCGTTTTTTCATAGTGGAACTTTGCTTGTGATCGCCTGTGGTTTTTTAACTCTCACACTGAGGGGGTTTTCCATGTTAAATCTTGTGTGTTATTTTTCTTGCTTCTTTATTAGCTTATCTTTTGTTCTCAATTGATCTGATCTTATACTTTCGCATTGCACTCTATTCTTAATAAGTGGTATCAGAGCTCTTATTCAATTGAGAATTTCAAAATGTCTAAATTTGACATTGAGAAATTTGATGGCAAGATTAGCTTTCAATTTGGCGAGTCCAAATGAGAGTCGTTCTTATCCAAAGCGGATTAAAGAAAGCTTTAGATGGGAAGTCAAAGAAAGCAACTTCCATGACTGATGATCAATGGGACGAGTTGGATGAAAAGACGCTTTCAACAATCCAACTTTGCTTATCCAAGGAGGTTCTTCGTGAAGTTGTCAATGAAGAAACTATTGCGGCTTTGTGGCTAAAGTTAGAAACTTTATACATGATCAAGAGCCTCGCAAACAAACTTCATCTCAAAGAACGGTTATATACCATTCAAATGGTTGAAGGTACTCCTATTCAAACTCGTCTTGATGAGTTTAATTCTATTATTATGGATTTGCAAAATATTGATATTAATATTGAAGATGGGGATAAAGTTGTTTTGTTGATTGTTTCTTTACCTTCTACCTATAAACACTTCAAAGAAATCATGTTGTATGGAAACAATAATACATTATCCTTTGAAGATGTTAAATCTAATTTATTGTCTAAAGAAAAATTTGATCTTGAAATTAATTATATGGACAAGGGTGAGGGCTTAAGTGTTCGAGGTACAACTCAAGAAAAAAGGAGTATCAATTACAAAAAGTTCAGATCCAAATCCAAGGGACGCAAATCCAACAAAACGTGTCATTATTGCAAGAAACCATGATATTCCTGATTGTTTTATCTTGAAGAAAAAACAAGAAAAAGGAAAATTTTAACAAACCCCTGAAGCTGCTAATCTTGAAGTTGATTATGACGGTGATATTTTTTTTATTTGTTGTCTCTTCTAATAAGAGGAATAAAATAGAATGGATTCTTGATTCTGGATATACTTTTCGTATGTGTCCTTATAAGGATTTATTTACCACTTTTGAACATGTTGATAGTGGTGTTGTTTTGATGGGAAATGATACCCAATGCAAAGTTGCAGGAATAGGTACAATTCAGATCAAGACTCATGATGTGTTGTCAGAACTTTGGCTAATGTCCGCTATATTCTAGATTTGAAGCGAAACTTGATTTCTCTTGGAACCCTAGAATCTCTTGGGTGCAGGTATTCAGTTGAAGGTGGAGTTCTAAAGTTATTAAAATGTGCTATGGGATTATTAAAAGTTAACTGAATTGGTAGTTTATATATTTTACAAGGATCTATTGTGACAGGTTCAACAGTTATATCTTCTTCTATGCCTGATAATGACATCACCAAATTATGGAACATGCGTTTGGGTCATATGAGTGAAAAATGCATGCATCTTTTGAGCAAGCAAGGTCATCTTGATAAACATGACATCGGTAAGTTGGAGTTTTGCAAACATTGTGTTTTTGGGAAACAGAAAAAGGTTAGTTTCTTCACACCAACTCACCATACCAAAGGTATTCTTGATTATCTTCATTCTGGACCTTTGGGGCCTTCAAAAGTTCCTTCATATTGAAGATGCCGCTATATAACGACCATCATTGATGATTTTTCTCGTAAGATTTGAGTTTATTTTTTGCGGCATAAAAATGACACACTCTCTACTTTCAAGAAGTGGAAACTCTTGTTGAAACCCAGACAGAAAAGAAAGTGAAGAAGCTTAGAACAAACAATGGATTAGAGTTCTGCAATGGTGGCTTTAATGAGTTCTGCACAAATAATGGTATCGCTTAGACACAAAATTCCAAGGAATTCCCATCAAAATGGTGTTGCAGAAAGAATGAACATGATTTTACTTGAGAGAGCTCGTTGTATGCTCTCAAATGCTGGATTATGGCATCGACGTGAATTTTGGGCCGAAACAGCATATACTGCTTGTTACTTAGTCAACCGTTCTCCACATTTAGCATTTGATTTCAAAATCCCAGAAGAAATTTGGTCAAGTAATCCTGCTGATTATTCTCATTTAAGAATTTTTGGATATTCTGCTTATACACATGTTAATGGTGGTAAATTAGCTCAAAGAGTTGTTGAGTGCATATTTCTTGGTTATGCATCTGAGTATAAATGATATCGCTTATGGTGTTCTAAATCAAAGTCATGAAAGTTAATTCTCAGCATAGATGTGACTTTTAATGAGAATGCATTATTATCTGGAAAACAATCTGTTGTGTCTTCTTCTATTATTACAGGTAATTTGCAGGGTACTAGCGAGAAGGTAAAGTTGATAGTGAAGCCTACAACTCCTAATGTTGATGTTCCATCTTCCTCTAGAAATCAATCTAGTATTGATGATTGTTATATTGATAATGATGATAGTACCACTTCCTCTATTCATCATTAGGAATATGATTATTGTATTGCTCGAGACAGAACCAGAAGACTAATTAAAAAGCCAACTAGATATGTTGATGGTGACAATTTAATTGATTATACATTGTTAGTTGCACAAGAGGTCAATGATGTTTTTGAACCTACCAGCTATACAGAAACTATTTCTTGTGCTGATTCTTCAAAGTAGCTAGTGGCTATGAATGAAGAAATTGAAAGTCTTCGTAAGAAATGTAAAAACATAGTTTAAATTATTAATAAAAGTTTTTTGGCTGTGGGTTTAGAACTTAGGCCTCATACATGAAGCATTCCAAAACTTTGAAAGTTGATTTTATTTATAAAAACATAATGCTTCAAACTATTGC
This sequence comes from Lupinus angustifolius, assembly GCF_001865875.1. Classification (NCBI taxonomy): domain Eukaryota; kingdom Viridiplantae; phylum Streptophyta; class Magnoliopsida; order Fabales; family Fabaceae; genus Lupinus; species Lupinus angustifolius. The sequence continues at coordinate 33,109,104 of NC_032014.1, forward strand.
AAAGCGATCATGGGTGTGAAATTGTGATCAAACGAACCACGCGATAATGCAACATGAAGAAATGTAATATGACCATAAGAATTATTTAAATCTACATCTCAATCCTAGGAAACAATTATCATCCCATAGGTTTCATATATTTTAGAAACACAAGAAGAACCCAACATACAGGAAATGTAATTTCATCAAATAGTATTTTAAATCATGCACACTGAATAATATTTGGAACAATATAATGTTCAATGCACACTTATATAAACTTATATAAACAAAGTTTCACTTTAACATCAAACTTATATAAACAAAGTTTCACTTTAACATCAAACTTATAAATGGGTGAATTATAATATTTGCAATAACACAATATGTTTCACATTCCTCACATGAAAAATGTGGAATGAGAAATAATTAATCTCTTGATGATTAAACATGAAAGCAACTCTCATACTATTTTTTAGATTTAAATAATAGAGATATTATAAGGATGAACACTATTATTATATAGTTAAATTCATTCATTTCAAATTATTAAAAAATAATACAAAGCGAAAATATACCTGAAAAATCTGTTAAGTTACAGAGGGGTAATATTTCAATTGTAAATTATTTTTATCTTAAGTTGATGCTTGGGATGAAGATAATTGCATTGTTTGTGTGCCTACAATTGGGTTCATAACCCTTTATTTGCAAGGTCATTATCTTTTATGAAGAGTAATGTCTATTTGAATTTATTTTCTTTCATAAAGAGTCATGATTATTCATACTTCCATTGTCAAAATAGAAATAAGGCATTTTGTATGTACACGATAATTTTATGACAATTATGTTCATAGTTATAAACTTTACTTAAATTACATCATTTTAATTTTTTTTGGTTTGCCACAGGTATCCTTGCACTTAAGGCAATTTTGTTCGAGCTAGGAACATTCATAGATATGTGGGGCCAACTCTCCCAGCGGAATTTTTTTTCTATCCACAAGACTCGAACTCGAGATCAATCATTTTAATTTGACTGATTAAAATAATAACTTTGACAGATTTAAATAGTATTATTAAACTCGAACCAATCATTCACATTGTCAAGGTACTGGATCAATGGGACATTGATTAGACCATTAGGTTACCTGTAAGACCTACTCACTAGGTTACATTAAAAAAATTGTAATATTAACTAACATTTTTTAATAATTTTATATTTCAAATTTAAAAACATTATCATAGCACAAATACATAACTAAATAGCAAACAAATAGATTTTACTACTATAAAATATCATAAATAGGTCCCAAAAAACATTACCAAATAGAATATGTTTTATAAAAGTAGACAAATAAGTTTAAAACTTATTTAAATAACTAAGGTCTTGTTACTGATAAATTTTAAACACAGCTACAAATGAATTGAAAGCACAAGATTTTTTTTCTATCTTAAAATGACGTGGTTTTAGTGTTTTCTAATAAACAATTGATTGACTTGGCTAGTTAGGTCAGTCGAGTCACTTGTTTTAAACTTAAACCAGTCAAGTAACTTGTTTTAGGTTTAAATCAACCAAGTTGAATTGAATTATTACAGTTTTGATGCAAGATTGACACTACGCCAGAATTGATATTTAACAATGCTCATTTAACAGCGCTTATACGTTGAACGCTGTTAAATGTAAGGCATAAAAGAATTAATACCTCTTATTGAAGTAAGCGAGGTTAAAAGTATTATCTTTAACAATGCTTATTGAAGTAAGCGTTGTTACAAGTCATACTTCATATATTTAACAATACTTCTTCAATAAGCATTGTTAAAAGGTTTAACGGCGCTTATTGAAATATGTTATCTTTAACGACGCTTATTGAAGAAAGCGCTGTTAAAGGTCATACTTCATATATTTAACAACACTCATTCAATAGACATTGTTAAATGCTTGTTTTAGTACGCGGTATTCTTTTCAAATTTAAAAACAAATGTCACACAATAATACATATACTCATTTTATTATTTCTCTTACTTTTCTTCTTCTTCTTAAGTTACATTTTTTTATCTTTTGTTTGTAGAGTATCTCTTCAAGCAAGTTATCGATTTTTGTTTTTTCTCTTATTAAGGTAAATTGTTATCTTATTTTAGCTTATTTATTTATCTCTTCACTAATAGTGTAATCTTTATTTGTGGTGTTCTAAGTTTCTAGCTATGGTGATGTGAACCGAAATGAGCCAAAGTGGGGAAAATAATTCCCAACCCTTTTAGTAGGGCACGACCATGTTCTAAGCATGGTTAGGACATATTTATTGTGTCCTAAGATGGTTCATGAAACATTTAATTTGTCGTTTTCTATTAAAATTTCAGAATAAATGAAGTC
>NC_032015.1:0-169678 GCF_001865875.1 Lupinus angustifolius
CCTAGACCCCTAACCCTAGACCCCTAACCCTAGACCCTAGACCCTGGACCCTAGGCCCTGGACCCTGGACCCTGGACCCTGGACCCTGGGCCCTGGGCCCTGGGCCCTGAGCCCTGAGCCCTGAGCCCTAAGCCCTAAACCTCTCAACCCACAACCACTAAACACTAAAACCACTAAACACACTAAACCTCTAAACCATGAACCCTGGACCCTGGACCCTTACCCCTAACCCCTAACCCCTAAACCCTAAATCCTAAACCGATAAATTACAAGGATGAAGATTAAAATGATCATTGGTTTATTTTTCATTTGCATTGAAAATTGAAGTAATGAAGAACACTAGCACATTATTAGTAATGTTAAATAAAGCAAGTGATAATAGAGTATAGTTAAAATTTATTGTGCATATTATATAAATATTGGTATTTGAAAATAAATTTGTTTTTTAAATGACCAAAAAAATTATTTTTAAGCTTCTTATTTAAATTTAAAATCAGATTCAAACCGATAAAATTTTTTGGTGTATTAAAATATAATTTTAAAACTACTTAAATATAAATATCATTTAAATGATTAAAATTTAAACAGTGTATTTTTATTTTAAATTATTCATATTTTAATCCTAAAAAAATTCAAAGGAGAAAGGAAAACAAACAAATATAATTTACAACTCCATCTTATAAATTTACATCAAAGTAGTGATGACTAAAAATAAGCTATTAGTAATATAAATAAGGTAAATTAAAGTTTATAATTATTTGATGGTATTATATAAATATTATTATTTCAAAATAAAATTGAGATTTTTAAAAATACTACAATATTTGTATTTTTTTCTGAAATTATTTTGGAACTTAATGTTAATTTCAACCAATGGTATTTTGAAATTATCAAAATGTTAAATAATGTTGGGAAAATTAGATATGGTAAAACGGGCCGCCCGACCTATTTAACCCGCGCCCGCAAATGCCCGCAAAAATTTAAACGAGTACGGGCATGTCCGCATTAGTTAACGGATAAAATTCATTGCTCTGCCCGTTTTAAAGTTGCGGACGGCCAACGAGCATTGTTGAACAATTAAAAATAAATAAAAATTCATATAATAAATGAAATTAAATTAAATAAAGTAGTTGAAGATAAAAAATTAACAAATTTTTTGATATTTTATATGAAGTTTTAACAAATCACATTAGATTGCAATATTTCACTCTTTAACTTTATTAGATCTTCAACCTTGATAGCTTATGGTATCTTTACACAACGCAACCAAACCCATGTGTCTCATTGAACACTACTGCAAATTAGCTGCACAAAATTTGATATCTGAATTGGAGTAGGACACATGCTAAAATAATGATGCTTCTTTTATTTGATTTTTTTTCCAATTGATGATTTTGGCCATTGTTGGTTACTGCATTGTTGTATTATGATTCTTTGAGGTGTCCAATATAATGACCCTTTTAGTGGCTTTTGTTCTGTTATGAAATTCATTAGTGCCTAAACTGTATCTATAGCAGACAATATTATCCTAGATTTCATGCCAATAACATGCCTTTGATATTATATGATTGGTACTTGGTCCTCAACCAATGCTATCCATCTTTTTTGTTGATCACTATTAATATGATTGGTAGTTGGTCCTCAACTAATTCTATCCATCTTTTTTATTATGCAGAGACCATAAAATCTAAGAAGAATCTAAGTTGGAATCAAACAATTCAGGTTAGTGTTTGGATGAGCTTTACATTTTTCTGCAATTAAATTGTTGACTTAAGACAATCATTGATGTATGAGATTGACTAGGATTTATCTTCTTAATTTCCATCACCATACCATTAATTTTATATATTGTATGAGTTGAGTTTATTTAAAGGCAAAATCTAATTTCACCTCTTAACCACCATTATCCTCATGCTTAATAGTCTTTATCCTCCCATCTAAGACTAGATGAATATAAAAGAATACAATATACTTTTGACAATCATTATTTGTTCATTAATAATAACTCATGTCCGAGAAACAACACCTTCAAATATATATTGCAATTTAGACTTTTATGAATGTGTCACATGATAGGGTTTTTCATTAGCCTATCATATTCAAATTATCTACTTTATTTTATGTCTATTAATATTATTTACCCGTGTAAAAATTTATATACAGTTAATACATAATTCATTATTCATCTGTATTATTTTTATTTTAAAATTAATGATGATTAAATATAGATGATAATATAAAAAAACTCTTATATAGTAAGTACTTACTTATTTTTCTCTTTGTGAATAAGTAAGATAATATATTTATATTTTAATGTTTGATTGTAATTCATTCATTAAAATAATATAATTTTTCATATATCTAAAAAAAAATGGTTCACTGTGGGGTCTCCTATTTAGTTGGTCCTCCAAAGAGTTGATGTACAAAACTTACAGCTGGTTTTCAAACATATATTTATATATAGTTATATATGAGGAAAACTTATATGTACTGACCTAGGAAAAAACGTTAACTTGTTTGCCATGGATTTTAACAATTATTTACTCCTTACAAAAATAAACTGATAATAAAATTGTAATTTTAGTAGCATAATTTAGAAATTTAATATTTAGTAAAAAAAATTGGTGACAAAATTCTTCGGAAGATGAAGTTGATAACTATCAAAATAAAGATTTAAATGACAAAATATATATCCATAATTAATACATAAAATATAATAACTCTTTCATCATGTAATGTACATTATTTGGGTTTTAAAACTCAACATCTATTTATTAGGGCAAAGTTCCACCCTTTATTTTTATGTTACTTCTAAATTCCTCTAATTCCTCTATCAGGTAGGGGTTAGATTTTGATATATAAACGAGATTAAAAATGAAAAAAAGTTACTAATGTTTAACTTCACTATATATATATATAGAGTGAGGATTATGTAAAATATATTACGAGTGTAAAATCTATACACTTAGATGTAAAGATTTATGCACATATACTTTATTATCTATTATTTTTTTGAATTATTTTTTTGAAAAATCAACAATAATTAAGTATCAATGATGGATAATATAATAACAGTATATAAAACTCATATATTGTTAGTGCATACATTTTTTTCTCAAATATTATATTTAATGATTTAAAAATGGGATTTTTAAGTTTAATGTGAAGTAAAAAATATCATTCGATCATGGCATAGAAAATGACATGTATCCAAGCTGTTATCATATTTAGTGTCACCAATTTATTTATTTAAATTTTTAAGAAACTAATACAATGAGAAATTTAATATTTCATAGACTAGTACAATCACAAACTTCTTTAGACGACTAAACTGGTGGCAAACCTTTTTTTTTTAAACTAATATATGAATTTTTTTAATAATTAACATTTGTAAAATATTCTTTTGAAGAAGTAGGTTGGTAGCAAATATAATATTTAAGGGATTGATGGCAATTTAATATTAAATTTGCACCATGTAATAAGTCTTAATAAAACACTAAAATATTGTTTTGAAACCCACTATCCATATTTACTCACACCCAAGTTTTTATTCGAAACTCAGCTGTTAACTTACAAGTCAATTTGATAAACAAATTTGCACTTTTTGAATTAAGTATGGAAAAATAATCATGAAAGAAAAAGAGTATCGAAAAAATTCAAAAGGTCCTACAAAAATGAGAAATTATCACATGTTACATAATTAATAATCTCAATGGCATTGATTTGAAATAAATTGGTTTAATTTTAAATCATTAATATATCCATGAAAATTTGATTGAAAGTACTATAACTTCATAATTTCTGAAGAAAAACACAACCTACAGTCCTATGTAAATAAATTAGTTTTTTTAACAATGTGCTCTTGTTATAAGTTAAAATCAAAAGCAAACATAAGATGAAAGTAAAGAATAAATACTACAACCAGGAAATAGTAAGGGATAGAGTAAATCACATCGTAATATATTTTGGTTCATCTTCACCGATCGAAGTTTATTTACAATCATCTTGATTTGTCTCAAAAGATTTTTATTATATAATTTGATTATTAAATACAAATCTCATACCAAGATTCTCTCAATTAATAACTCAAATTTTCCACATGTATACAATTTTCTTACCTTCTATAAATACTCTCACCAAATCATACGGTGATCTTATTTGTAAAATAGAAAAAGACTAAGGATCACTAAACGATTTTTGAAATAACAAACAAACAAGATATCAAGAATGTTTTTGTAAATTCAAGAATTACTTAGAGTTTACTAAAATAAATATGTCATATGAGAATTAACTTATTTTTATGACATAGATCAATTTAAAAAAATGAGAATTAATTTAAAAATAATAAAATTATAATTTTCCCACTTTTAAGGAAAAAATTCGGGGTATATTTATTCATCTGCAAAACTAGAAATTAGAAATATCATTTGAAATTAATATAGTTTGAGAGAAACAAAAGTTAAGGGAAATAATATTGGGCGAGTCAATGGTTTTCTACTACTGCATCTCACCTTAGTAAATTAAGAGTTATGGCTAGAGAGCATATGAAGCGAAATGGAATATGTCCGGACTATTCCATTACATAATCTTTCTGCGAGGTGAGAGTCATGTGTGAATGTTTGAACCTTGCATTGGGCTGGGAGAAAGACCTTCTCCAGGTTAGGAATATGGGCTGAGAGAATAGCTTGGTCCAACCCGGCGTGATCAATTGACACATTGCTAGGTCCATAATTTGTGTTAAAATTGGGAAGCTCAAGAGATAGGAAGCATGGCATAGGGACTTTCATCCAACCGTCCGTTTTGTAGAGCTTGCTGGACCGGGCCACGTGCTGTGGAAGTTTTGCATAGTCCTTGGGAAGACACGTGTTGTAGAGGGACCAGAGATTGGACGGCAGAGATTTCGGGTTGTACAAAGAGATATTTTGATCCAATAGGGAGGGACTGGCTGGTCATTTGCCATATGCACTGCCCGAGATAAGCCACTGAAAGGGTTCGTTTCTGTGGCCATTAGATTCAACGTCTGTAGAATCCAAAGGTTGTTTTTGAAGTGGAACCACTGGATGAGATCCCACTTTAGCTGAAGTAGAAGTAAGAGAGGTGTGTAATGTTTCCCAAAACATTTCCGGCCTTTTCATTCAACTTTCTAATAAAAAGAAGCTCTGCTGTACACATATATGTTTCTTCAGTTATTCTCACTGGCATTTTTCGAAGCCTGTTTTTTATTCTAAATTTTCACATTCTTGAGTTTTGAGGTAATGCTGGATGCTTCAATTTGCTATAAAATTCGAATCTGCTGTTATTACCAAATAATTAGAACCCTGCTTATGCAGTCAAGTTGGTGATTTTTCGGGGATTGATATGCAACTTTTTATATGCTGTTTTTGAGGAGGATTAATGTGTGTTTGTAATTATTTATATAATCATCAGTTATCATGTTCATTTTCAGGGCTCTTGCATTGGGTTATATTTTACCAACATACCTGAATGGATATTTGTTGATCGTGCTTGTCCTGGGTACTCATAGGTATCAGTGTCCTTATATGATACTCATCGTATCTTCTCTTTAATTTATCAGCCAACATATTTTTGCTTACTTTCCTTTCTTTGGCCTAACCTTCAGAGTTAACATATTTTATATCAAGTTAAATACTTTATTTTATATTTTAAATACTGCTGATATATATATGAATGAGAGAGAATAAATTAGGTGGTGATTGAAAGAGATAAGTTACATTTCTTCTTCTTCTTCTTCTCCCAGACGATTCAGACCACGCACTCTTGTTTATTGATTTGAAACAAAGCAATCAATTGAGACAAGAATAGCGAGAGTGAAGTAATAGCAGTTGTAATTCGATTGAATAGAACAGAGAGAAGGAAGGGATGAATGCTTCCCAGTTATCATCAGGGTTATGGATTCCACCCAACTTTGTTCCCACTAACAATACAGGCAGAGTCTCTCTCGCAGCCATTCCAACCCTCTCTTCCCAATCTCCCACCATTCAGGTTTGCCTCAAAATTTTACTTATTTTTGCTTTTTTATGTATGGTCTTTTAGCGATTCTATTTTCCACCTTTAAGCTTTTTTTTATTTTTAATTAAGCTAAGAACAACATATTTTCACAAGCTTCTTTGACAACCTTATTGAAATAAGCTAAAAAGAACTTACAGGCATAAGTTGTTTTCATATACTATTCTATTGAGCTGGAGGGTGAGCCTTGGCAAAATGTAAGGTTTTGCTGTTTGTGATATGTAGTTCACAAGTTCAAATCTTCAAAGTAACCTTGTGTGTTAAGCCACCATATTCTCATAGGCTCAAATTATCCTTCTATCGGCTCTTTCAAACAACCCTTCAGTCGTGTGTGCAGTATACACACAAGATAACACTGCACCCTAAATTATTCATTAACATTGTATGTTTTTGTGATGAGAACTATGCAGATAGTTGGTGTGAAAGGATCGAATTGGAGTGAAAATGGATATGCCAACGTCAACCACAACAGCAACATGTTTGATGGCCCCCAAGGAGAGAGTGATAATTGGACTGATCTCGAGACTGATCTTTATTACTGGACTAAGACATTACGACCCGTGCAGGTATTTATTATCTATCTATGCTACTGTAGCATCATTGCTATACTTAGAATGCTGAATTGCTGATTGTTGCTGACTGAGTGCTGGGCAGTGGTTTCCTGGTCATATTGCAAAAGCAGAAAGAGAACTAAAGGAGCAGTTCAAGTTGATGGATGTTGTCATAGAGGTCCGGGATGGCAGAATTCCTATGTCCACAAGTCATCCACAGGCAAGTATTTATTCCTTAAATAAATGTTGAGTATTGGCTTCGAAGGTTCTAAATTGCAATTGCAGCCAGAATACTATGGGTTTGACAGTCTCCAATTCCCTTTATGTTTCTTTTACCTGCTCCATTTCCTCTTATTTAAAACCTTAAATGTTTAACTTTTCCTAACCCTGAGTTTGGTTGAAGAAGTCCATACTCCTTTCAGTTCTCTATTCTTGTTCTTGCCATCTTTATTTGGTAGTTGATTTTTATCATCTAAATTCTAAAGTATTATGTTAATTTTCCATTCGTTGTTTTATTATATGCCACTTTTATAATTGTTTTATAATGCATATTTTAGCACTGCTTTTTGTAGTAAATAATTATAAGCTTAATAATCTCATTGTTATTTCTGCTTTTGCAGATGGATCTGTGGCTTGGGAATAGAAAAAGAATTTTGGTTTTAAATAAAGAAGACATGATAACAACTGCAGATCGCAATGCTTGGGCAACATATTATGCTAGGCAAGGCACTAAGGTTGTCTTTTCCAACGGGCAACATGGAATGGTATCCACACATCTTTTTTCTCTTCATATTTTGAAGTTTCATTTACAGCATGTTTGATTCTGTGTTGCAATTTCAGGGAGTGATGAAGCTAGGCCGATTAGCAAAGGAATTAGCAGCTGATGTAAATGTTAAGCGTAGAGCCAAAGGACTGCTTCCTCGCGCGGTGGGTTAATCCTAGCAATTGAAAACCAATTTCAACTGTTTTTTCTTCTTACATTTCCTATGATTATTTTCTGGTAAAGGATTACTTCCTTTTCTATCTCAAAAAACAATAAAATGTATATTTTTTTAGGTTAAGAAAGAGCTTTATGTCTTCTATTTTTTACAACACTCTTTCTCTCTTAACTTTTTTGCACTTCTTGTGCTCACTGATTCAATACCATTTGAGTTTCTAGGCAAATTATGAAGTAAATAATTTGTCATTTTGTCTTTTGGTTCATAATTCTTCTGCAAATGTTTATCAATTATTAATGCCAATTATTGTGTACTATGTAAGTAGATCTTAAAGTCATAAACCTACTTGTAGCTAACTTGTCCTTTACTTTGTGGCAAATCATTGTTGTTGACATGTATTGCTTCTAAGTTCTAATTATTTTTTAGGTATAATATCAGAATATTATTGTTATTGTTTAATATTACTTAGAGAATGTTTGTTATTATTGAATAGGTTCGCGCAGGAATAGTTGGATACCCTAATGTTGGAAAATCATCTTTGGTCAACCGTTTATTAAAGCGGAGAATGTGCCCGTCAGCTCCCAGGCCAGGAGTTACCAGAGAATTGAGGTTAAGTTTTTCATTTCATTTCACTAAATCTTTTATTTTTTTATATAAATATAAGTATTTAAAATCATAGCAGTTTTTTATTTGTTCGTGAAGTTATTTGTATTTTCTTTAAATTGTTACACGACACTAAGGGCTTTTACCAGTAAACTTTGTACTTCCTCTTCATTGATTCTAAATATGCCAATAATGTTACAAAAGGTGGGTTCACTTTGGCAAAGATCTTGAACTTCTGGATTCTCCTGGGATACTCCCGATGCGAATCAATGATCAGTCAGCTGCTGTAAAACTCGCCATATGTGATGACATTGGAGAGAGGTCCTATGATGTGGATGATGTTGCTGCAATTCTTGTACAGATGCTTACAAAGCTTCCCACAGTGGGTATGTTACTAGTGTCAGTCAAGGTTGAATCTTATCATGGTTCAGAAAAAAATGATAGTTCTTAGATCTCATAATGGGTGGGTTTGTTTGTCATAGTTTCCATTTTAGAAATCAATTTTAGGTAGTGTTTGGTGTGTGGACAGAACAGGGTGGAACATGATAGAAAAGGAATGTTCTGTTCTAGAATGTAACAAAACTAATCCACATGCTGGGTCTTACTTAAAAATACATTACACGTGTTTGATCCTCCCAGCTCCTCTTCAAACTTATAATTTTCATTCGTTGTTCAATGCAGGTGGAGATGTTCTTCGTAAACGATACAAGATTGATGTAGATAGTCAATGTGGTAAAATGTATGTCCCTCCTTTTGTTTTTTAATGTTGATTATGCTAATATTTGCAATTCCAAAATGCCAAACTAAAAACCTAGGAAGCACAAATACAAGCATGGGATATGGATATGACACAATAGCTACATAAAAAAAAATACAGAGAAGTTACAAAACACAGTCAAAAAATACCTAAAAATGTTTTGAAGTATCCGTGCTTCATAGGATATGGTTATTCTCTCTTCAAATTTTAGTGAGTTTCTTAGTTTTGTATGATATTTAATTGTAGGTTCACAAAGAAACTTGCTTTGCAACTATTTAATGGAGACGTTAATCAAGCAGCATTCCGTATCCTGGCCGATTTTAGAAAAGGCAAGTTTGGTTGGACTTCACTGGAGAGACCCCCGAGGTGATGTCAAATGTTTGCGCTTATAATTGAAAACAATGGTGGGGACCTCCAGAAACAGGAGCAGAATTTAAGGTAAAGGAATATGGATATTATGATTATGAATGACTTAAGGAAGAATTTTGGAGATTTGAGGTATACCAAACAAAGGATTTGAATTGATGAAGGCTTCCTACTAAGTATGTGTAACAATGTAATTAATTGGCTGTTGTAACAATGCTTCTGTACAAATAATGTTATCGCCAACTAGAATTGCCTAATAGTTGAAGACTTTAAGTATAGCTGTTGTAGTTGAAGCACAATCAAAATATGGTTTGTGGGGTGTAATTTTTGTCTTCAAACTATGGGTTTGATCTTTCTAAATTCTTCCCGAACGGAATAAGAAAGACCACCTTAAGCCAGATAATTGTAATTTTTGTCTGCAAGAAACAGGTGGATAACAAAATTTATAAGTCAGATAAATAGGGTTGAAGTTCGAACGAAATTCCCAAACACCCCAATAATCAGATCGTTTCCGCCTGATGAGGTCTGGATCAAAATGAAATACGGATGGTGCTTTTTCTGCATAAAAAAATATGGATCTTTAGAGATTTCATTCTCACATATGCCAAACAACTGGGAAACTGCTCAGTGGTTCAAGCAGAGCTATGAGGTATTTTAACTGGCTCGACTTGTAGTATCCAATTAATTGATTCAGGATGTGTACAACCCCACCCCTATAGTGCGCTAGTGAATCAGATTCATTCTCTCATGTATTCTTTTCAACATACTACTTGTGGTCACATATTTCACCAAGTCAAAACAATTGCGGATGAGCTGGCTAATGGCTTGGATTTGGATAGGATATTTCATATTTTAATGTTGCTCCTAGTTTTTGTTCCATTAAGCTTTTATTAGACAGTGGTTCGGCCATTTATAGTAGGGGCATGCAGTTTTTGTTATTTTGTTGTGTTTTTTAAGCTGTTAGCTCTCATATGTTCACTGAAAAGAAGTAGTAGGCTACTATAACATGGCAAATAAGACCTAAAACTACGACTCTTATACGTCACTTCATTTTTTTAAATTTTGTAGTGAACAAAATATTGTAATGAGCATTACTTTTGGTACTACCCTATTTTAGGGCTTGCCCATTGTTTTTTGTAAAATAATTATTACAAATATATCATATTAGATTTTTTATAAAATTCTCCAACAAAGATAAAGATATCTCCCATAGAGACAAATATTTCAAAAATAATATGAGAAAACATTTTTATAACTTTTTATATACAATGAAATGGTATTTATGTCGTTAAAAATAAAAAGTGGAAAAAAAAATCTCTCCCTCATTCTATTTTGAGATATATGTGAAATGAAGACGGAGCCTCTGTCCTAAAAATACAATGTTTCACTACATTTTAGATTGCTCTGCTTGTGTTGTGCACTTGTGCATCTATCAACAAATGGAAGTTAGAATTTCTAACTTAGCTAATTTTGAGGACACACAATAACATGCAAGTATAAATGTTTAAATGCTTAAGTAGTGAGACAAATTTAAAATACAAATACAAAATATAATAGCAGGTACAAGTATAAATATTTAGGTTGCAGGAACAAATTTAAAGTAATTACAAAACATAACAGTAAAATTAATATATTCCTGTTATTGATAAAAAAAGATTCAATATCCTATTGAGGCCACTTGCCCTACTATGCTAAACTTTAGTAAGGATTCTCTCCATTAGAGAAAAATATCATACATAAAACACACAAAAATAATATGTAATGATACTTTTATCCTTTTATTTATTATGAAATTATATTTTTATCATTAAAAATATGAGGTAAAATAACTATTTATCTCTCAATTAATGGAGAAAATCCTTGTTGGTTCAACTTGAGTTCGTCCCTAGTTACCCCATGGTATCAAATGCACCCAAACTTACAGTTGATAAGTTGAATAATATATCCTTACCTATTTTCACCCGTCTTATATGAACTCTTAAGATAAGCATAGAATAATTTAGTCATCTCTTTTGTGAAATAAAGAATTAATGTTCCTTTCTAAAAGGTTGAATTGTGATCTATTTTATTTATTTTACTTTCACAACACATATTTATTATTATCATTATCTAAAACATGTTTTATTTGATTTAATCCTTAAGTATTAATTTGAGAAAAAGATGTATACAAAAACAGTGTAAGAGTTTTTTACACTATCACTTCATTATCTACAATTCATTTACAAAAATTAATTCAAATAAAGGATGAATGATGTACTGATTATGCATAATTCTTTACATTATCAATGAATCAATATTATTCTATATTAATTTTACTGTTCTTTGGTATGGAGGTTGTAAGAATAGAGTGTTGGAATATGAGCAAGATGTGGTCTGAGTGTGGTTTGGAAACGTCTGACAGGTACTTAAAAATATAGTGCGACGCTCATATGAAGATTTGTGTAGAGAGGATAAATCAAAACGGAGTATTATGGGTTTACTTCTTTAGTGAGAGGTCTCATATATTCATAGAGGTGATGAGCATAGAATATTCTTTGGTCGATTTTGTTGGTATGACAAATCATCTCGCTATGTTGGGTTTGCTCCAGACAAGTATTAATTACTTTATCCATTCTAGGTAACTCTAGCATATATGTACTTTGGATGATACATTATTTTAATTAGGATGAGTCGTCTTGTAGTTTGTCTCAGATATTGTTAGGGATGAGCAAGACTCGACCCTACCAACTCATTTGTTACGACTGATCAGAATCAGACCCAAGTAGGGTCAGGTTTCATCGGGTGTAGAGACATATTTGGATTAAAAGATTGTATTCGATCAATATTTAGAATTAGATAGAGACAAAACATGATCTGTTCTGACCCGTCCCATTGTCAGTTTTCCTAGCCAACTCACGGAAATTTAAGTGTAGTGAAGTTTAACTTTCTATTTACCATTTTAGTGTAAGTTCTATAAAATTTATCAAAATGTTGCATATTTTACGGAACTCGAGCATATTATGTACAAGTTTATTGTTTATTATTTCTTTTTTTACATGACACATGTCTCCCATACACGAATTTAGGATTTGATGCACCCTTACATAAATTTTACAAAACTTATAACGAATACATAAATAAAAAGTCAAACTACACATGTAAATTTTCACACAATTCGTATGTACTTTTGAATGGTGAAAGAGTATTTCAGCATTTTGTAATATAGTCCTTTTGTAAATAAATAAAAATGGGAGGATGGTAGATGTGACATTTTGGCTTGTTGGTTAATAATTTTGTCGAATCAAATTGTTACTCCATGTTTTTGACTTACAGATTGGTGAACTTGTATTCTTCCACACCTTGCAGTAGTTGTACGATATGATTCATAGACAATCCTTTTTTGGCATGTTTCATGAGTGAACAAACTTGCTTGTCTTAGCTAATTGAGAATGATGGCCATTCTTTTTGCAACAGTTGATTGGCGTAGTTAGCAATAATAGTAAGTAAAGCAAGTGATAATAACAATAATAAAGCTGTTACAAGCATGCAGGAATGTTTATTTTCATATTTGAAACAGGGACTCTGGATATAGGTTTTGCTGCATATGGTGCGGTAAGAAAAATCTGTTCAGAGCAGCAAATCTGATTTAGAAGGCAATCTCTTGAAGAAATTAACAGGCACAGATGGCATCTTGCTCCTAAACCGAGGATGACGCAGCATGTAGAGACCTACTAGAATTGCTACTAGTTGGAAAGGAGTAACATAAATGAAGATAGCCCAGATAAGTGAGAAGATGATGAAGATAGCTGTGGCCCTTGGGTCTCTCCAACTTAGTATGGCTTGAGCTCTTTCACCTTGAGTAGCCAAATCTCCACTCACTGTCTGTACTCTACCTGCCACACTCCTCAATCTGTCATACCTCATCCTCACAATATCTGAAGGTTTTGTTGTTGGAAAAGAGTCAAATTCCTCATCTAATTCATCAGGGTGAGTTGTTTCTGCTTGTGAAAGCCTAGCATCCATGTGGGGTGGATGCCTTGGCCTGAACCGGTAGTTCCAAATCCCAATTACAAATAGGTAAAGGAAAATGGTGGGGAAGATCAATTCTGGGTAGCAAACAAGTATCAAGAACAAGACATGAACAAGGCAAGTTGTTATGGGGTTTCTCCAAGTTGAAATGTCATTTAACCATTTACACATACCAGTAACTCCAGAGAGGAGTGACATAATGCGGTGAAAGTTGGCTTTGCTTCTCCTGAGACTCCACATATGGTAATCCACATCAAGCATATACTCCACTGCTTCACGCCTGAGTGGTGGCTCAGCCCTTGCAAGCCGTGCTGCCACAATCTGCATGGCCTGGTGACGAAGCCAATCTATGTGCCTAACAGGAATGGGTTGGACATAGTGCATTTTGGGAAGCAAAGGCCTTCCATACTGAGCAACCATATTAACCCAAGCTGTGCAAGTGAATCTCACTGCCAAGTGAAGCTCACCATTCTTCTTCAACCCATTAGGTTGGAGAACCAAGAGAGGATAATAATGAGTATATACTCTATCAGTCTCTAGAGTTGATAACCGAATTCTTACCTTTCCAATCCTCTGATCTCTACTTTCACTGCTCCCATTAACATGGCAATTGTCAAACACCCCAACTGTGACAACAGTGCATGGATCATGAACTTCCCAAGTATATTGCTCATTCCATCGAGGGGACAATGTGTCAAGAAGAGTTCTTGTTCGAACCCACTTGTTGCCATACTTGGCAACACAGTATGCATCTGTAGTTATGCCTTCTTTGGCCTTCATAGGTAGCAAATTGCGGGCACTCAGTATCCCAAGTTCGAGAATTCCAATGTTCTTCTTCCTTAAATGTTTGGAAGATGGCTGAAGATCACTACTAAAGTGTGTGGATTCATCAAGCACGTGATAGCCAGCTTCCAGAACAATTCGGAGGTGAATCTTGCTTGAGAATTTATCCTTCTTCTTCTCAGTTTCTTCCTCATCAACAGCTGAAGGCCTACGCAGATTGTACCAACGAGCATCAGGGAGCTTGCCGGTCTCGTGTTTGAGTGGAACATTTCTCACAGATATAATCTCCCTTCCTAATATTTCAACATTGCTAGGACCTACTTTGTCTTCGACTGTCACAATAATGAAATCCTCAAATGGCTCAGCTGCCACAAACATAAGTTCATCATTCCAAATTGGGCTATCAGTGCCTCTCATTGGAGAAGGCCCTGTGTATCTCATTTGATTACCAAGTTGTACCCTCACAACTGCCTCTGGAGCTCTACCTTTCTCAGAAGGGACAAGATCTTGAGCTTCAATTACTTGAACTCTAAGATAGTAAAGCTTTGGTGTGAAATATACCTTGGATCGTGTATTTGCAAGGTTCGAGTGACTCACATTATGAGCATCAGAGTGCCAGGCCTCTGGAAAGGACTCATCAGCTTGTGTTCCCATCCAAACTGCAAGCACGATTTCTCCATTATTGCTATCTTTCCACCCCTTCTTATTCTCCAACCTATACCATTGAGGTGCCAGTGGGCTATCTGGGGGTACTCGAAGAGGAACCTCAGTCAGATCAAACATAACTCTACCAACAAAATCATCTTTCCCTATATCCTTATCCTTCACAGTCACTTCAAGCAAATTTGATTGCAACCTCTCCTTGGAAAAGGCAAAAATCTGCTTCCAAATGGGGTGCTGGTTCTTCTCCAAATGCTTTGTGACACCTTTGTAGTTACCAAGCTTGATTTCCACATAAGGGTCAAGGCTTCCTGAGATATCCATGACTGGAAGGTCCTTTGCCTTGACCACATTGATATACAAGTAATGCATCTGTTCCACTAAATCATAGGTGGTTTCTACCTTGTTCCCTCCTCTGTATCGCAATCGAGCTGCTAGTGGTGGACTTGTCTCCACCAATGCATATTCAGGGTTTTGCTTTGGGATCTGCATTAACATTGCACTTGGTGGCCCCGCTTTTGCAAAATCAGCCCTCATTTCAATTGAGGCTGCCTGAGAAAAAGGCCTAGCTGCAGCGGAAGGGGGAGGGGGAGGCCTAGTAAAAGTAGGAGCAGCAGAAGTGGTTTTCTCAGCTCCTATGGAATGAAAAGTTCTAACTTCTTTTTCTATTTTCTTGTTCTTTTTCTCAAAATCACCAACCATGCTTTCTTGAGCATTTAGCATGTTAGTGCTTGTTTGTTGCAAAGGAGTCTCATTATCATGAGCTTCATATGACTGTGGTTGTGGAGGAGCAGTATTAGTAGTAGAAGGATCATAAAAAGCATAGAATCTAAGACCAATCTCTCCTTTGGGATCTGAGAATAGTCCACGTTGCTCAAGAGGGTAGCGTCTGACAGCAGCTTCAGACTCAGAAAGAGGGACAAAATGACCTGAAATGATGACCCTTCCAAGGCACTTTTTGCGGTGACCAAGTTTTCTATCATTGTGAACAGAGATTTGAATAGTCTTGTGAGGAAGGTGTGTTGGGTTATTAATGTTGAACAGTAACTTGTGATTCCAATAAGGATTGAGGTCTTTGTGCTTTGTTTCTGTTTTTTGTTGTTGGTCATCAAAAACAACCTCAACAAAAGGGCTGGCTGAGCCTTCTCCATCTACTGGTTTCAGGTCAATAGCATCAACAACTTGTACCACCAACCTGTTCATCATATTATCTAATTATATCACAATAAGTAAATGGAGTAGAACTGCTCAATTATCTATCTAGGAGGTGATGAGATGGTTATTATGTGGAGTATGAAGACAGGAACATTCATGTTGTATTGTATTGTATTGGTGTGTTTGGTGAATGATGTTCAATCACCCATTCATTCTTTTCTAGGTCTGTCTCTTTGCTTAGGATGACCCTCATCAATTCATCATGGTGGGGTTTACAGTACACACATTACAGTACATTACATTACATTGCAAAACTAGTAAGTACTGCTCATTTATTTTACTTTCACTGCTAAACACATGTACATTCATTGCTTTACATTCAGATTTAATTATATTTTTAAACTATATTATAATTCCATGTTTCAAAAGAACCTCAATACTCTTTTATATTTATTTCAATAAGATATTTCCATTTCGGATTTGGAAAAAAGTAGCAAAAAAGACTTTTTGTAAAATAAGTTGCATTCTAGTGGAGGATCTCAATCAATAAAAAAATGATTTATTAGATGAAGTGAAACTCCATCCATTTGTGTAGGCAAGTGGAAAGTCGGGTGAGTCTTAGGTTAGGTGAATGGGAAGGCAAAAGTGTGATGAGTCATTTGCGGCCTTTGAATCCAACTAAAGTTGAAAGTGACCAGTTTTGCTTTTGTCATAGTTGGACCATAACCTTTTCTAATCCTCCATGTCGGTTCCTTCTTCTTTTTAATAAGGTTTCATGCAGGTACATCAATGCATGGATTTATCATGTATTTTAGGAATATATGTATACGTATTAACGAGTAACAATAAATGGAAACGTGTATAAATGTATATAGTAAAAAACAATATCCAAATAGTAATATATTTTTAGACTATTGCAATTGCGTGGTGAGAGTGAGAGTGTTATAATATATAGTTATATGCTATTGTGTGGACGTCCAGTCCAATCCTTCATTTCTGCTTTGTTTCTTTCCTCAATTTCTTCCATTCCATTATTGCCAAAATATAATTTTTCAAAGGGGGCATTACCTTTCAAGGATAACCCCAATTGGTTGTTGTTGTGGAAGTGTGGAACTATCGAAATACCCTCTTTACAAAGACTCACACAATTAATATCATTTCTCCTGTTTTGCTGCACCATTCAACCCATCAGCACCAACA
Source organism: Lupinus angustifolius (assembly GCF_001865875.1). Classification (NCBI taxonomy): domain Eukaryota; kingdom Viridiplantae; phylum Streptophyta; class Magnoliopsida; order Fabales; family Fabaceae; genus Lupinus; species Lupinus angustifolius. The sequence goes on from NC_032015.1 coordinate 17,049, forward strand.
TTTTCAGCAAATGTAGCCATTAATGAATCATCTGCATTTGACATTGGATGCTCTTAATTGCAAGCCATATGTTATTTAATCTACCATATTCTTGGAACACACAATAAAGATCTCTTAAATATGAACGGAAGATAATCATGAATGAAATACCTATGTTGAATTTACTAAGAAGAGGTGTTTTAGATCCTAGTATTTCTTGCCCAAAATCTAATGATATTTGGAAAAAAGCTCTGTTTTTGGTTCCGCTTTTTTCTGTCATTCACAAAAATGACAATACACATTTCCTACGTCATGAAGAATTGTTGCACGTGAATATGAAGAAGAGACATGTATGAAATTCTCTATGGTTTATTACTATCTGGAAATATATGACATGTTAGAAATCAGATTGTTTTTTGAAAATATAGCTCTCACTTGGACTAAGTTATAAAGTTAATCTATGTAAGCTCTTGGAGCATTTTAAAAGAGGGATTTTCTTATTCTTATGTTTATTATGCATTTCTTTATGTTAGACTATTATTATACTTTTGGTGATCACTTGTTCTTCTTAACCTCTACCTTTTCAATAATCTTTTATTTTGTGGCCGATAAAAATAGATACATTAAATATATCATTTTTTAAAATAAAATTATATTTATTCTAAAAATACTCATTAACATTCTCCTAATATCTATATTGCTAAACTGCACGTTAGGTCTTAGTTATGACTTTCTAATATTATTTGTGTAAGTTTTATTTCTTTTGTACAATGGTGCATTGCTTTTTTTTCTTGCATTGAACTCTCGTGTAACATATCAAGGACTTCCTGACTCAAGATGCTTTAGGCATGGTGTCTAATCAACTACTTCTATTTGTGTACCCCAAAAATATCACCTACTATTTCGGGTTGAAGATTTGACCAATTAATAATGCAAAGCAAAAAAGTGGAATCTGTGGTTTTAAATTTGGACAACGTTTAACGAACAATCGGCAATTTTAATTCAAAGTAATCAATTTTCTAGAAAATTCAATTTTTTGTTTCTATGCAGTATATCTCTCCACTTTTAGTAAGAAAATAATTGTGTCCTCCCACGAATGTCACTCACAAGAATTAAATCATAGGGACTAATGGAGTCTTACACTATTAAATCAACACCCTATCACAACTAAGGATGACAAAAAACCCAACACATGAGTACACATAGAAATATCTATAGCAACTACCCTCAATAATACCTTATAGGTGAGAACGAGTTTTATGATACTCGCACATACGTACCTACAAATTTATATATTTAGTTTTTAATTAAATTTTTATATATTTATTATTATTTTAAGATTATATATCATGAATTTTATTATTATTTCATAATAAATTACATATAATATCATAAATTTATCATATAAATATCATATTCATATAATCATTATTTTTACATATCGATTATTACGAAGTATATAAATATATAATTAAAAAAAAATTACTGGATACTCGCTGCACATAGTCGAAGTATACAAATATATAATTAAAAAACGTGAGTCGTAAGGTGGTTCGATGGTGAAGAGGGTGGTCGTAAGGAATAGAAGGTTGTGGGTTCGAGTTCTACCATCAACAAAAAATGGGAGTTATAAGAGTGGTTAATGATAAAGTGTAGGAGTTCAAGTCCACACCAAAATACTACTAACAAAGTTTGGCAAAGTTTTTTAGAATTCTCAAAACAAAGCTACTGAATCAAAACTGCGCACACATCATACATACAACAAAGTGATACACTATTCTGGTAACATAGAATCTCATAAACCAACTCTAATTCCAAATCCATGTGTGTTCTCTTCCTTGACATTTCTCAACAACAGAAAATAAAGGAACAATTTAGACTAGTTAAACACTTAAAATGTTTGTCTAGACAATCAAGTATTAAATACAATAAAGACAGACAGGACCAACAATAAAGATGAGTAATGAAATGAACAAATGATGCATGCATATTTCTTACTCCATAATTTCCTCCAAGTACCCAAAATGACTTCCTGTACATGATTTGTCTCAATCAGAATAGGGCTTGATCTTGAATCTGTAAAGAATCCTCTTCTTTTTCAAGGTGGGATTGTCGATAGTGAGGAATAATTTGCCGAGTTCACCAACTTTAAAGCTATTGGAAACCACTGGTTCATCAGTAGGGGACATCTTTGTGGTTTTCTGGATGATAACTGTATATCCATCTTTAGCATCAGGCTTGAATTCAGAACTATAGCTAACCTCCCAGCCCACCACTCGCAGCTCCCAAACAATAATGCATGTCTGGAAATCAAGCCGGTAGATATTTAATTCAGAGACTAATAACATGATAGAGTGTTTAGTTAATAATAAGAGTGAAAGAATCCAAAAGGGAGTGATGAAATCTCACCTCATAAATAGCAATTTCTACTGTCTGTTTTGTGTTTGGCTTTAAAGGAATCTCTGTGATAGGATCAGACATACTGAAATCAGGGTTGCAATCACAAAAATCAACACTTAGGCCACCATACTGTACAGGCACTTGCTCAGGAGATATATACCTATTTTAAAAATGAATATACATAAGAATGAGAAGACAACCCAACAAAGAAAGTAACAAAGATGAAGCGAAGACAACCCAACAAAGAAAGTAACAAAGATGAAGCTTTGATCCAAATAACAGAAGTTGGCAAAAGTAGTAACTTGAAAAGGGTATCGGGAGACTTGGATGGTCCTGCGAACACAAATTTGCTTTTGGTCCTGTGTGTCATGAAGGGACTGATCATGGTATAGAATGCAAGATACCACCAAGGGACATTGATGAAAACCTGCACCATTCAATCCAAAAATAGAAATAGATCAATCAAAAACCATATTGGTCCACTCCTTGTTTGTAATAATAATAATAATTAAGCACTTAGATTACCAATTAAGTTTCAAACTAAGTTGAGTGTTTAGTCGGAATGTAGCAAAACATATAGAGTTGAGGAATGTAAATTGGTAAGGTAACCTGTTTAGAGACGAACTCAGGATAATTGTCCTGAAGTAACTGCAAGGCTTGTTTGGTGGCGATGCGAAGTTGGCGTTTAGCAGGACCAGGAGAGTTGTGAAAGTCATTGACTTGAAGAATTGTATTAACTCCATCTTGAGTGAAATGAAGATGATTCCTGATACTCCTCTCCAAGAACTGAATCCTCCATCTAAGAAACTTAGTTGTCCTTTCCTGATTGGAGAAAGCTTTGTGATAGAGATCATTGTTCTGAAACTCACCATAGACATTATAACACACTGGATGACCTTCTCTATCATAACCGTGCATGAACACAACCTTGTCAAAGTCATCACCCAGATCTTCATCAATGAGTGCATCTATATCAAAGTCCTTTCGCCATTTGAGGGTGTTAGTAATCATGGTGAGTGCATCCTTGACTTTGAAGTCACGAGCTCTGAGGAACTTGAGGAGGATGATGTCAGTCCTGTCATCTTTGAGAAGAGGAACTCCCCAAATGGAAACCTCATATTTGGGATCGCCAGTGAGTAGGTTCTTAAGTTGTTGAAGAGAGTTTCTTTGGGGATCGGAGAGATCGGAAACTTTATTGCTCTCTTCCTTGAATGAAAGGAGATTGTGTGGAATAATCATCTTGTTGGAAGTGGATGATGATGATGCTGACGAGGCAGCAGTAGCAGTGTCAGCAGATACTTGTTGTTTTTCTTCTACTACATCATTGAAACCAGTGGTGGTGGTGGTGGTGGTGGTGGTGGTTTCAGTTGATTGTTGAAGCTGAGGAGTTACAAGAGTGGATGATAGATCTGTTTCTGTGACAGTAACAGAAGGAGGATGAGGATGAGGATGAGGAGGAGATGGGTTAGAATGAGTATCAGCCATTTGGGATTGAGAGAGAGAGAAGAAGAAGAAGTGGAGAAAGAGTAGTCCAGAAATAGAAGAAGAGGGTTTGTTCGACAGAGACAGACAAACAGACAGAGTGGTAATAAGTAACAACTCCAACTCCAATATCCACCGTATCCAATGTCACTCACTCACTCACTCCTTTATTCATCTAACCATTATTACAACTAAAATATCTAAATTGCCCCATTTTTCACTTCCACGCACTCATCATCTTTAATTTTTTTGTTCTTAGATGAAAAGATTAAGACAACTTTTTTATTTTTTAAAAAGAGTTTTAGAAAAGTAAGAGATAAATAAATAATAATTGAAAGGGCATATTTTATTTATTGTATAGATATGAATAAAAAAAAGAATATTAAAAAAGGAATATGAAGGGGAGTGGGTTGGGCCAAAGAGGAGAGAAGAGATAAGAGCCCGGCCTAGTAATTGTAGAGTTGTAGTAGTAGTAGAGGAGTGGGTGATATTGGAGGAGATTGTTGTTTGTTAATTGTGTGTGTTGGATTGAAACAGAGAGAGAGAGAGAATGGGGAATATTAGGAAGGAAGAAGTTGATGCGAAATGGGACGCGTGCGCTGATCTCACCCTCCGCCGCTTCATCTACTCTACCCTCGCCGGTGCTTTTGGTGGCCTCCTCCTTTTCAGTCAGTCTCTCATATTTGTTCCTATTTATTTATTTATTTATTCCGATTATTATTTAATCAGTAAAATTAATTTTGAATAATAATGAATTGAAATAGGGAGCCCTACTAGTCGGTGGGCATCGGTAGCTTTCGGTGCTGGAGTTGGAATTGGATCTGCATACTCTCATTGTTCTCCTCTTTTTAACGCTCAGGATCCCTCTCCTCCTATTCAGGTTTCTTTTTCATTTTTTATCTGCCAATTTATTATTATTATTATTATTATTATTATTATTATTATTATTCTTACTTTTCGATTCGTTTTCTTTTGTTTCAGAATCTGCAAGACGCTGAGTAGGTTTTATAATGGATGCACCCTCCTCAAATACATTTTTCTCGTTATGTTTATCCCAGTCCCTTTTACCCCATTCAAGTTATGTAGCACTATCATCATTTCATAAGTGAATTAACTAAATCTATGCAGACCTCATTCACAACCTATTGTCGTGTCATCCAAAAATATAAGAGTAACACAATTGCTTTTTGCATACTTCATTTTCTATATCTCATTGCTACTATCATCTTATTTATGCATACCCACTTGTATTTAATAGAATCGTTTAGCCAATGTTTGGATTGGTAGAAAATGGTAGAATAGCATTCATTCAATGTTAACATTGTGTAGTTGAAGATTGAGTACAATGGAACTTAACGGAATACATTACAGCCCATCACATTCAATCCTGCATCTTAAAATTAAACGACATTTTTCATCCCCTATTAACCCCTCCCTCATCTACAACCTCCATTGTTGAACATTACACTGATGATCAGTGTAATATAGTACCACCAAATGCTTCACCATTTACTACTCATCATGCTCATTTCTCTCTTTAACTTACTCCAAACCCTACAATGTCACGCTCTCAGCCTTTACTCATCATATGCAACTTCAGTCATGCATGATTCACGCTCTTCTTAATATTGGATGGATAAATTATTTTTTAACGCCAGCTATTATAAGGTAATGTGATTTTTTATTGTTGCTGTTAATGTTATGCATAGATAAATTATTGTGATCAAGTGAATTTATACCAAATCCTTACATATAAAAGTCAATGAAATTGGGATGATGTAGTGATGCCATATAAAATTCTTGTCAAGTGCATACATCCCTTTCTCTTGAATTTTTATTCAAAAATTGATATTTGTTATTATGTGATGCAAAAACTGAAGATGAAGTAATAGAAATTTTATTGTTGTTGGTGAGAATATAGTTTGTGTAATTTTTAGCAGTGGAGTTAAACGAGCAGGTATTGTTGTTCCTTGAGACAGATATTCAACTAAAGTATATAATGCGAAATAGATATTGAAATCTTAACGTTAAGAGTTTATTGGCTTGGCTGAAATTGGTGCACGTGGGGTGAGCCACAAGTAAGAGAGAATGATGTGATGTAGCTAATTAATTAAAGCTATATGTAAGTATGTCTTTTATTTTTATGGTTCATTTGGTGTTACTTGCAAGCAACCTCAATACAACTAGGTTATTAAAATGTGGTGTTGGAACAATAACATTCACATATGCGTGGTTTGGTGCTGCAATGCAGTAGTTCACAGAACTTCACACTAGGAGATTGAGAGTGGTAAGGATTTGGTGTGTGAATATGGATGGAGGGTCAGGAGACTTGTTCCCAACTCATGAAATTAGGAATCTGAGCAAATTCAAGCCCGAGCATCCCACCTCCCGAGAAAGTGTACTATAATCTACATACATAGCATGTGGTAACAGATGATAATTCACCATTTCTAACCGTTGATTTTCTTTTCTGAAATTAGACTTCTCACCTTGAATTTCACTTTCTTCTCAAGTTCTTAACCCCTTTCTAGAAAACAAAACTTGGTAGGAGACAAGACAAGTAATCCAATACAGCATCCTTATGTTATCATTTACAAACCATCAAGAGAATATCAACAAACATGTACTTCAATCCTTTCAGCATATGATATGCCTACTTATTCATTTATATATGAGCTTACAGAAAACATTGCACAATAAGATAGGAATACAGCAAACCAAGCAAACTGTGATTACGGTTCCACAATGATTTTTCCAGTAGCATGGCCGTCAATGCTCTTAGCCCAAGCATCTTCAGCTTTGCTCAAAGGAAACTTAGAGTCAATAACAGTCTTCAGCTTCCCATCCTTCACTAACTGAACTAGATATTCCAGGCCCTCACGCTTGACTGTTACGAAAAATGGCACCAGCTGCTTCTTTGAAAAGGTAAGTTTCTTCAGGGCGAAAGTCGTCAATGAACTCAGACTAGGCGTCAAATCAACTACCTTTCCATTTTCAGTCAAATTAGGGTCAAAAGTTGACCATGGTATTCCGGTTGTACAATGTATCACTGCATCGTATTTCCTACCAGATGGACTTGTTAGAGCTGCTCCCTCTGGAGTCCTGTAGTCAAGAACCTCATCAGCACCTAAACTCTTAACAAAGTCAATGTTGCGAGCCCCGCAAGTGGCTGTCACATGTGTGTTCCCGAGTTTTGCTAGTTGAACAGCATAGTGACCGACACCGCCTGATGCAGCAGTTATTAAAATGTTCTTGGGCTGTCCACTCCCATCAAGCTTGACTCCTGCAACTTGAGTGAGGGCATCATGAGCAGTGAGACCAGCAATAGGTAAGGCTGCAGCTTCAGCAGCCAACACTTCGGATGGTCTGGCAGCGGTTAAGCTCTCACTAGCCACAGCAAACTCAGCAAATCCACCTCCATACTGCCATTCAGCATAAACAACACATACAATGGTTATCAGATAGTTAACTGAGTAAATCATAAATAATAACATGCCAGTTAGGTTCTGTCTAATCTTGGAACATGATTGTGTTGTTGTCATATCAGTTGGTGCTCGAGATTTAGCTGCAGAAACAGCCCTTCCATTGACAGGGGGCTCCATACATAAGAGCATAAGACCCTCCCCCAAAGCCCACAATGGCAGGAGCCTGGAGCATACTGCCCAAGTAATTGACTAAATCTAATGCACACTCAAGTAAAGCATATGGTTGTCCTTTGGTAGTTATAAATTTATTACCGATAGAGGGTATGAAATCAATATCTATGACAAATATTCCTTGGTTTTTCAGATCACCAAAGAGTAAGGAGAATTCCAATTCAACCCTTTGATTGAAAACTGAATTTGTGCTGCAATTTGCATTTGAAAGATGATTTTATTCTTCCTCTATTTAAAAAGTTTTGCTTCTTGTCCACAATAATCTAGATTTAGCCAAGGTTAGAATTGTACCCCCAACCCAAAGGTAGTCAAACATCATTTTAAGTTGAAAAACAGTAGGAAAGGGAAAGAAGAAGAAGAATAAAAGTACTTGATGAGTGAGTTTAGCAACAACTTTGTCACCAACTTTAAAATCTTTGACTTGTGGTCCAACCTCTACTACCTCTCCTGCAACATCAGTGCCTGTTCCAGAAATGGTTATATTATTATAAAGCAAGAGGATGGGATGTAATTATAACATAAATCAATTGGAATTGGAATTGGAATTGGAATTGGAATTGAGGGATTAACTTACAAGGAATATGGGGAAACTGACGAGGTAAGAATAAAGGGCGCAGAAGACCTTTCTGAATCTTCCAATCAACGGGGTTAATGGTAATTGCATCCAATTTCAGCAAAACCTCATTTTTATTTGGACTGGGAACAGGAACTTCAACATGCTGCTTATATAAGATCAAAATTAACTATTTTCAATCAAAGCAAGTAACATCTAAATCATATTATAAAAGATTAAAATAAGATCCGCTTGTCTTGATTCTGAATTATGTTGCAAAGAAGGAAGAAGCAATAACCTAAAATCCTATTTATTTATGTTGTAGAATTGTGAGTTGAGAAAGAATGAAAGAGAATAATAATAAAGAAATAAAAAGGAGAGTGAAACCTTCAAGGATGCGGAACCACCACCGTAGGAATCGTAGTGAAGAGCTTGCATCAACTTCCTCGACATATCTGATGATATGATATCAATCGTTTCAACACTTCCTCCTCAATCTCTTATATATATAGTATAGACACATGGAGTCAGAATAATAAATATTAATTTTCATTTCTTACTTTAACAATCAAGATAAATAAATGACTTTTTCCCACTATATTTGGTAAATGCGATGCAAATTATGTATATATTATTTACGAAATTAATTTTACTTCCATGCTACTATCAAATAAATATTATCATAAAATATTTAAAAAAATGAGTATAAAAAAGTGTTCAAGCTCCCTATTGTGAACTTTGGTAATAACAATGAAGTGGCTGAATTGTAATGCTTCCATTGCAAGTGCTCCCTCCCGCTTAAGCGTCCTTAGTAGAGAGCATTTTGGATCTCTTGCGTCCATACAAGATTACACAATAGAAGGATTTTCTCCATCTTAGGGTTGTTTCATATGCCTGACTTCTATAGTCATAAATTACCAATGTACATAAACAGAATCAAAAACAAATTTACAATCCTCTCTATGTTTTGTTTCACCTTTGCTGCTTTGAAAATCATTATAATTTTGAAAGATTAAAAAATCAATGAACGTAATTTGTAATAAAACTTACTGATACCATTTGACACAGACAGTCAAACCTAATAATGGAATTAAGTAGCTATCCTTGGCAGGTATAATTGGAGCTCCTTCTTATAAGCCTTTCCCATAATCTCATATTTCTCATTACTATTGAAGACAAATTCCTTTTTGTAGGAGTTGGATTCACGCCGGATATTGTTCACAAGATACTTTTAAAAGATCCTTTTGATCAAGTGAATTTATACCAAATCCTTACATATAAAAGTCAATGAAATTGGGATGATGTAGTGATGCCATATAAAATTCTTGTCAAGTGCATACATCCCTTTCTCTTGAATTTTTATTCAAAAATTGATATTTGTTATTATGTGATGCAAAAACTGAAGATGAAGTAATAGAAATTTTATTGTTGTTGGTGAGAATATAGTTTGTGTAATTTTTAGCAGTGGAGTTAAACGAGCAGGTATTGTTGTTCCTTGAGACAGATATTCAACTAAAGTATATAATGCGAAATAGATATTGAAATCTTAACGTTAAGAGTTTATTGGCTTGGCTGAAATTGGTGCACGTGGGGTGAGCCACAAGTAAGAGAGAATGATGTGATGTAGCTAATTAATTAAAGCTATATGTAAGTATGTCTTTTATTTTTATGGTTCATTTGGTGTTACTTGCAAGCAACCTCAATACAACTAGGTTATTAAAATGTGGTGTTGGAACAATAACATTCACATATGCGTGGTTTGGTGCTGCAATGCAGTAGTTCACAGAACTTCACACTAGGAGATTGAGAGTGGTAAGGATTTGGTGTGTGAATATGGATGGAGGGTCAGGAGACTTGTTCCCAACTCATGAAATTAGGAATCTGAGCAAATTCAAGCCCGAGCATCCCACCTCCCGAGAAAGTGTACTATAATCTACATACATAGCATGTGGTAACAGATGATAATTCACCATTTCTAACCGTTGATTTTCTTTTCTGAAATTAGACTTCTCACCTTGAATTTCACTTTCTTCTCAAGTTCTTAACCCCTTTCTAGAAAACAAAACTTGGTAGGAGACAAGACAAGTAATCCAATACAGCATCCTTATGTTATCATTTACAAACCATCAAGAGAATATCAACAAACATGTACTTCAATCCTTTCAGCATATGATATGCCTACTTATTCATTTATATATGAGCTTACAGAAAACATTGCACAATAAGATAGGAATACAGCAAACCAAGCAAACTGTGATTACGGTTCCACAATGATTTTTCCAGTAGCATGGCCGTCAATGCTCTTAGCCCAAGCATCTTCAGCTTTGCTCAAAGGAAACTTAGAGTCAATAACAGTCTTCAGCTTCCCATCCTTCACTAACTGAACTAGATATTCCAGGCCCTCACGCTTGACTGTTACGAAAAATGGCACCAGCTGCTTCTTTGAAAAGGTAAGTTTCTTCAGGGCGAAAGTCGTCAATGAACTCAGACTAGGCGTCAAATCAACTACCTTTCCATTTTCAGTCAAATTAGGGTCAAAAGTTGACCATGGTATTCCGGTTGTACAATGTATCACTGCATCGTATTTCCTACCAGATGGACTTGTTAGAGCTGCTCCCTCTGGAGTCCTGTAGTCAAGAACCTCATCAGCACCTAAACTCTTAACAAAGTCAATGTTGCGAGCCCCGCAAGTGGCTGTCACATGTGTGTTCCCGAGTTTTGCTAGTTGAACAGCATAGTGACCGACACCGCCTGATGCAGCAGTTATTAAAATGTTCTTGGGCTGTCCACTCCCATCAAGCTTGACTCCTGCAACTTGAGTGAGGGCATCATGAGCAGTGAGACCAGCAATAGGTAAGGCTGCAGCTTCAGCAGCCAACACTTCGGATGGTCTGGCAGCGGTTAAGCTCTCACTAGCCACAGCAAACTCAGCAAATCCACCTCCATACTGCCATTCAGCATAAACAACACATACAATGGTTATCAGATAGTTAACTGAGTAAATCATAAATAATAACATGCCAGTTAGGTTCTGTCTAATCTTGGAACATGATTGTGTTGTTGTCATATCAGTTGGTGCTCGAGATTTAGCTGCAGAAACAGCCCTTCCATTGACAGGGGGCTCCATACATAAGAGCATAAGACCCTCCCCCAAAGCCCACAATGGCAGGAGCCTGGAGCATACTGCCCAAGTAATTGACTAAATCTAATGCACACTCAAGTAAAGCATATGGTTGTCCTTTGGTAGTTATAAATTTATTACCGATAGAGGGTATGAAATCAATATCTATGACAAATATTCCTTGGTTTTTCAGATCACCAAAGAGTAAGGAGAATTCCAATTCAACCCTTTGATTGAAAACTGAATTTGTGCTGCAATTTGCATTTGAAAGATGATTTTATTCTTCCTCTATTTAAAAAGTTTTGCTTCTTGTCCACAATAATCTAGATTTAGCCAAGGTTAGAATTGTACCCCCAACCCAAAGGTAGTCAAACATCATTTTAAGTTGAAAAACAGTAGGAAAGGGAAAGAAGAAGAAGAATAAAAGTACTTGATGAGTGAGTTTAGCAACAACTTTGTCACCAACTTTAAAATCTTTGACTTGTGGTCCAACCTCTACTACCTCTCCTGCAACATCAGTGCCTGTTCCAGAAATGGTTATATTATTATAAAGCAAGAGGATGGGATGTAATTATAACATAAATCAATTGGAATTGGAATTGGAATTGGAATTGGAATTGGAATTGGAATTTACAAGGAATATGGGGAAACTGACGAGGTAAGAATAAAGGGCGCAGAAGACCTTTCTGAATCTTCCAATAGGGATTAACTTACAAGGAATATGGGGAAACTGACGAGGTAAGAATAAAGGGCGCAGAAGACCTTTCTGAATCTTCCAATCAACGGGGTTAATGGTAATTGCATCCAATTTCAGCAAAACCTCATTTTTATTTGGACTGGGAACAGGAACTTCAACATGCTGCTTATATAAGATCAAAATTAACTATTTTCAATCAAAGCAAGTAACATCTAAATCATATTATAAAAGATTAAAATAAGATCCGCTTGTCTTGATTCTGAATTATGTTGCAAAGAAGGAAGAAGCAATAACCTAAAATCCTATTTATTTATGTTGTAGAATTGTGAGTTGAGAAAGAATGAAAGAGAATAATAATAAAGAAATAAAAAGGAGAGTGAAACCTTCAAGGATGCGGAACCACCACCGTAGGAATCGTAGTGAAGAGCTTGCATCAACTTCCTCGACATATCTGATGATATGATATCAATCGTTTCAACACTTCCTCCTCAATCTCTTATATATATAGTATAGACACATGGAGTCAGAATAATAAATATTAATTTTCATTTCTTACTTTAACAATCAAGATAAATAAATGACTTTTTCCCACTATATTTGGTAAATGCGATGCAAATTATGTATATATTATTTACGAAATTAATTTTACTTCCATGCTACTATCAAATAAATATTATCATAAAATATTTAAAAAAATGAGTATAAAAAAGTGTTCAAGCTCCCTATTGTGAACTTTGGTAATAACAATGAAGTGGCTGAATTGTAATGCTTCCATTGCAAGTGCTCCCTCCCGCTTAAGCGTCCTTAGTAGAGAGCATTTTGGATCTCTTGCGTCCATACAAGATTACACAATAGAAGGATTTTCTCCATCTTAGGGTTGTTTCATATGCCTGACTTCTATAGTCATAAATTACCAATGTACATAAACAGAATCAAAAACAAATTTACAATCCTCTCTATGTTTTGTTTCACCTTTGCTGCTTTGAAAATCATTATAATTTTGAAAGATTAAAAAATCAATGAACGTAATTTGTAATAAAACTTACTGATACCATTTGACACAGACAGTCAAACCTAATAATGGAATTAAGTAGCTATCCTTGGCAGGTATAATTGGAGCTCCTTCTTATAAGCCTTTCCCATAATCTCATATTTCTCATTACTATTGAAGACAAATTCCTTTTTGTAGGAGTTGGATTCACGACGGAAAATGTTCACAAGATACTTTTAAAAGATACTTTTTTTAGGACTTGGTGTTTCTGACCTTTGTTGTTTTCATGGACCGAATTGGTAGCAAAAATCTTTGAGGAATTAAATTAAAGGTCATCAGTCTTTCAAGGAAAGAAATGACGTTTAACTCTTGAAAGTTAAAATATTGTGATGCAAAAAAATTGATGCTGCCTGCTTTTGCATTTCTACCTTGATATGGCTCCAGAAATTGTTTGCACCAAGAACAGGCTGTTTCTTTTTCACTTGTCTTTTGGTTTCTTATATTATTTTCTTCCTGTTTCGTCTCTCCTATCTCAGCTATCATAGTACTAAGAAAGATTTACAAGTCCATACAAATACAACTGAACTAACTCTATCAGCACTTCATACAGATAATGTAAGAACAAACTTCTATTATAATGCAGCTGAAAACACAATAAATGAATAGGACTTCATTGCACTGTATATTATTCATCTGTTTGCAAAGTCAAATCCAGAAAATAACATCTGACTCGCACACCTTCATTTCTCCTCAAAGTCAACATCAATAATCTCAGGGTCTGACTTGGAGTTAGATTTGCTTTTAGCACCTCTTGAAAAGAAATCATTTTTAGGTTGCCACACAATGTTTCCACAACCAGTACATCGAATTATTTGGTTCTTGTAACCAGCAAATTGCATCTGACAAGCCGGACAAGTGCCCTATACAGTTATAAATGTAGTGCACTTCTTTAGCCAATTTTAATACAAACAGTGCAGATAAGTTTAAATGATAAATTCAAAAGATCATGAACTAGAATGCAAGAGATACTATACACTACACTACTACAGTAAGAAAACATATCCACAGAGTTCAATCCAAGGAACTTGAATCTGAATATGTTAGTCAAGCTTCACATCCATGAAGCATTTACACTTCAAAATGGTTGTCATCCCTATGTTAGAATGTATCTGTGTCGGATACTTCTAACCTACATCTTCAAATTACTTTATGAAATTGTGTGCCAATACAAGTGGTGTATCACAATAATTAGATGAACGTTAGTATTTTATTGTACATACAATCACTAATGTTTCCTTACGACGCATTGATATCTATTCTAATTTAGGATACATGTTTTAACATTATGTAAGTTTTATGTCATAGCTTGAGCAAGGTCAATAATTTTTAAAAGTTTATAATATTCAATATTCATGTGTTAGTTTCATGTCTGTATCTATGTCTCGTGTTTATATCCAAGCTTCCTATCTTCACACCACGGTTATGTCTAACAAAAAACTAATTTAATGATAGGTAGCCCCAAACTAAATGTCTGGCAAATTTTGAAGTTTCAAATATAAGTAATAGAAAGGTTTTGTAGCAATTAGATCTATACAAATAGTATACCACCTGATTACCTTACTTCCTCTACGAGAAATTGACAAGATTAAGGAACCCCAGCTTATAAGGGATTAAGAAAAACCCTTATAGTCCTTTCTAGTTTGAGCACAGGTTTTTGCGAGTGAAAAACGTATTCTTGTGGTATCTTTTGAAATGTATCAATAAATAAACGCGGAAACTTTTAAGAAATCCACTGAATATGCGGATTCACACCTCTTACAACATACTTTTAAGTTGTTCTATGCCATAGATAAACGCGAAAACTTTTAAGAAATCCACTGAATATGTGGATTTACACCTCTTACAACAAACACAACCTTCTGTTCCTCAAGCAATTTGCTTAGCTTAAAATCAATCTTAATTGATCATTTCTAATACATCTGTTGATGGCCTTAATCGGGTGTTATCATTTTTGCGAATTTCATATTCTTATTACGTTTCTGCTTTTCTAAAGAAGAGTTCTCATACTTGCTCATTGTTTCTCTTGTTTCCTTTCTTCAAGGGATATTTTTTCTAGGGGGGAATAAAAATTAAGGTTTTTTGTACCAATGTTTGAATTTTGAAAATATTCTGACTCAATTGTATGTTCATCAAAGGGAGTGCAAAAAATACTTAAGTTCATTGTGATATATAAACATTTAATATTGGTAGTGGAGTACCATTTGAAGTAAGGGGAGTATAAAAAGATGTTGAAATGGAATAGGCAAGTATACATACATACCTTAATAACTAAGGTGTTGGCCAAAGTGCCAATGAGAAGAGGTCCAGCAAATGGAAGTACCCATGTTGCAAAGATGAGCACCCGAAATAGCCAACCAGATAAAGCAAACCAGATGAAGAAAATTGTCTGAAAGATAAAAAATGGATCACATAAGGTTGAGAAGAGTTGAAGAGAAGGAGAATAAAAAGAAAAGCTTATATACCCAAATTTTTATATGAATAGGAAAGATAACACACTTACAGCAAAGCTCCTACCAAGTGGACTATTCAGGAACTTATTGAGTTGCATCCTGTACTGCAAACATAACATACCATTATTAAAACGTCAATTTTGTTCACAAAGATTGGCATCATTAGCCATGGGGAAGATAGTGTGCAGAGTATGGGAATAAATTGCCAACGTTGAGTGTAATTGAAAACATTATGAAGAAATAAGGTAGCAGTTGGTGTCTGGTAAAGTGGCTTATTTCAATAAGTTCCAAGCTTATAAGCATGTATTTGATAAGGCAAGCTTGCATTGTCATGTCAATTTACACTTATTAGTTAGTGTATCATCTAATCTTATAAAAGAGTTCCAATTGAATGAGGTAAAATACCAAGTTTGAACATTCAGTTTGGAGCTTATTATATTAGTGTCAGATAAGGTATTACCAGTTTATAGGCTTCCAGCTTGCCTAGCTTATAAGCTAGTTGTCCTCCAAACAGAGCTAGGTAAATTAAATTAAAATAAAATAAAATAAAATAAAAAAGATACCATGGGCCAGTTTCTAGAGAAATCGATTTGGAAAGAGCGGAAACGGAGTCCAATCTCGAAGTCACGATCAATCTCACGCGCTCTAACAGCGGCAGACCTAGCAACAGAGGAGAGACGGTGAGAAACGGAGTAACGGCGGTCAATGCGTTCAGCAGTCTTCTTAGCTTCGAAGAGTAAGCGCTCGAAACCGTCGTTGGCAGTTCTCCATGCGTCCTTCCATGCTTCCCCTGAAGCCATCCTCTGTGCGAAACTATCCATCTCTCTCCGATTGAATGCTTTTACTGTTAACATTTGTCCATGTCGAAGGTTGCTGTTCTTCTTATTGGTCGGTGGAAATGGAATGAGTGGTTGCCACCGCAGAGTTGTGGTGGTCATGGCGATACAAGGACCTTCTTCAAAAGATCAACACACAAAGAATTGAAATTGAAATTGAAGAGAGAGAAAAAGAAGAGGTCTGCAATTGAATGAATTGGGAATTTAAGGCGTGGCCTCTCAATGGACAATTCCTGCGGTCACCGTGAGATAGCTTTTCACTTCATGTCATGCTAATCGTGGAAAATGTAAAACTTTAAACAATTACTCCATTACCATAAAAATTAATTATTGCTATATAAATTTAACACATAAATCTTTTATATTTTATACCTATTCTATTATTAATTACCAAACTATATAATGTAGGAGATATAATCAATGGAAATTGATTGTAATAAGATATATTATTTAAATTTAAATACGAGATATATTAGTATATTTGTTGTGCTATAAGATTTAGAAAAAAATGTATACACCGACATTATATGAGTTTTATTAAATCATTATTGACTCTTCAAAACATGTAACGTGGATAAAATGAATGATGTATTGACAATGTATAAATATTTATAATGATACTACACTCTTTTAATATTTAGGAGATGAAATTGATACACACAAATTATAACCAAAGTGAGTATGGAGCCAACATTTAATTATGGAAAGTTTAAAGAAAAGAATTATTTGTATATTTGAAATTGTAAGGAAATAAAAAGAAGTGGTGCATATGGTGGATGATCCATACACACACATGTTGCAAGTTGCAACTGATAAGCTGTGTTGGTTGGTTGTGGAGTATTGTGCACAGGCTGCTTCAGACCTTATCAGAAAAAAGCATGTCTCCATATTATATTTGTACTTATTCACATGCAATTGTTGTGTTTGCTTACTGCATCATGTGTTCTATTTAGACATGGTAGGAGTTTGCTCAACTTCCCTGGAAGGGCCCTTCAAATGAAATTACATTAGCCAATGTTGTGTTTCGGTGCCTTAACTTCCCACAAGCTCCTATACTCACTTCTCAAGCAACAATTCTTTTGATCATAAGGTTGTTGATTAACCATGTTGTTTTTTTCTTGCTATGACAAGCATTACACAGTGATATTGATTCAGTTCTCTGTTGTCTTGTCTGTCCTTCAAATGAAATACAGTTTTATTCTTGTTAATTGAGCTATTCTTGTTAATTGGAGTTGGAGGCATTCAATATATGAATAAACTATTGAAAATACTCAACATTCAGTTCATCAATTTTGTCATCCGCAACTTTTCCTCTTGATTACATTTTCAACTAAGAAAATAACCGAAATAAAAACAACATACCTAACTCTGATCTGCCAACACTATCAATATCCTTCTAAAGTGTTTTACACTGTTTAGATGTGAAACCAATCATTGTTCACTACAACGAGTACTGGGATTATTAACAAAGTTTTAATTGTATCATACATCATTCTCTCAATGATGTGTTAACAATCATACACTGATACAAATCTCCTCTAATGATGTATTAACAAATCTCCTACACTGATACAATATATCTATAATAAATATCTTTCAAATGGCAATGGTGCATATATAAATGACAATATATGTATGCGTCTAATTGTATGACTAATTAACACACATTCAAACGTTGGATAAGAGGGGCAACCATCAATAGCCTATATATATAATATACCAAGGATGGCTCAACACTTAACTATATATATCAAAGATCAATTTTTATATTGTCTATGTGCAAAAGGGAGCCTCAAATCACAAGCATACCCCAAACCTCTCTGCCTTTTTCTTTTGCAAATAATTAAAATCCAAATAACTAACTAGCATCAAGATAAAATATAAGGTAAGTTTCACAGATAGAAGTGATGAAATTACAACATAGGATGAAGCCATTTGAAAAATCCCATTCTGGTGGGCATGATGAGTGACATGTTGGTTATTGATGAAGGATCCAAATCCAAAAGACATGGTCCTTACATAGCCTTCTTTTCATTCTGAGATGAAAAGCAAAAGTATGATTGCAGTGACTCATTCATAATTTGACCTTGTAAGGGCAACAGAATGTTAAAACTATATGTATGACATTATTTGGCATCGGTAATTTTCTCATTCTGTAGATATTTGATGACTCCATATGCAACAGCTCCAACAAAAAATAAGAAAACAGTAGGGGTAAAGGATGGATACAAATACTTCACAAACAACTTGTCCCACTCTTCTGGTAGAAAGCCTGCAAGTTAAAATGATATATTTATAATATAGTTTATAAATGTGTGTAGTGTTGATAAATATGAAGAAAAAAGGGGTACCAGAAGCAGCAAGAGCAATGCCCTCAAGAAGAATGATGGCACCAAAAGCGAGCCAGGCAAGAATAAAAGAGGTTTCGTAGTTGTTGCTGCTGTTATGTTCCTTAGTGTTGTTCCCTTGTTGTGAAGGAAGAGTAGGAGATGGTTTTTGAAGTGGGGTCCTTCGAATTATGGAAGCCCTTTGTCTTATGATTTTGTCTTTAGTTGAGGAAGACCCGAATCCCTTTCCCTTAGTTG
The DNA here is from genome assembly GCF_001865875.1 of Lupinus angustifolius. NCBI lineage: Eukaryota > Viridiplantae > Streptophyta > Magnoliopsida > Fabales > Fabaceae > Lupinus > Lupinus angustifolius. The sequence goes on from NC_032015.1 coordinate 35,859, forward strand.
GAGTTGAATCGGAATGAGAAGCCTTTTCAGATCTGATTACCGGAGAGAAGAACAGAATCCTATTGCTATTGGTACTGGTACTGGTACTGGTACTGGTGGTGAATAAAGGAGACAACAACAACAAATGACTTTGAGTTTGAGTTTGCAGCAGAGCCATTATATTGTGCTGTGTTTGTGTTTGTGTTTTGTGTTTTGTGTCTGTGTTTGAGATGAAGTGAAAAGTGTGGTGGTTCAAGTTGGCTCATCCACAATCCACTATCCACTATCCAACACTTGATATCTTATCTCATATTGCCACCTTTCATTTATTATACAACTTTACAAATATCCCAACCATTTAACCTTTTACTTCAATCTTACATTTACTTTTTCATTCTTTTCCATTATCACACTTGTAAATGTATAGATTGATGTAGTCATTTTTTTATTTATAGAAAACTTGGATATAGATTGATATGATTACTTCATTATATTTCATTTTTAATGCCAGTTTGTTATATTTCACATGATAAGTAGAATAACTAGTGAAAGAATTGTTGGGCCTTGTGTTTGGGCTTTGGGCTCTGAGTGAGTGTTGAACTTTGAATTCTCAACCACCAACCGCTATGGTACTATCCTCGTCTTTTTCACATGATAAGTAGAATAACAGATTAGGGTACTTGCACAGATGAGTTGAATGTGAGGACTTGAATGAGGTACTTGCACTCTTCTTAATCTTGCTTCGTTCAATACCATTGCTCTCGCTCTACTCAACACACTTTCCTAGGTAGCTACTAAATGTATCTTCAGTCATGTTATGGCTTTTAATTCATTTCTCATTCTTATAATCCTTAAAAGCTATCCAATATTAAGTTCACAAACTCTTATTAATTATAGGAATCTTTATTTTGTTTCATAGTGAGTGCAAGCATTCCCATGGGTTCAATGTGAAATAGATTTTTTAGATAGCTAGTGTAGTTCATATTTTCATATATAGTTCATTTTAGCAACAAAAGAATCATTTAAAGGAACAACATCACAGCAGGTTCTAGATTAATTAAAGTTTTCATTATGTGGTATATAAATACCAGAATGGCATAATACACTTATTTGAGGATAATTACAAAGAGTATTATGATACTTGATATATAACATAATATATATATATTTGTATAATGAAAGGTATAGTTAAGGAACTAATCCATATTCAGCTTCTAGGGCTTGTTGAAGTAAGCCAAAACACCAACAAAAGGAGCATTGATGTAAGTTGTTGGCTCAGATTGTGAAATATTATATTGTGAGTCTAGAAAAGAATCATCATCTGCAGGCCCTCCAACTACAGAACCGGTAAGGATGTTGGGATTAGGAGTTGTTAATTTGAAATAATTGTATCCTTCACCACATTCAATTTTTTGTGGGTGAATACTCAAAGATGGAAGTGTTGAACCGCGATGGTGTATCTTCTGAGGAAACTTGTTTCCATAACCCACCATATATGACATCCCTAGCGGGTTTTGTCCTAATATGTAATCCGTCTACAAACAAATATACATAATGAGTAAATTAAACTCATTTCATATATAGATAGGTATATATTCTGGAACGAGTCCAAAAGATCCTTGCATGCATATATACCTGAGATCTTGCGAGTGTTATGAGTTGGTCTGGGGTGGCAGAGACAGACTTGTCTTCACAATTTACTTGTTGGCCCGCACTACGCAAGTAGCTTGCATAAACAATCATCAGAAAAGATATAGATGTTGCGTGTTGTAAGTTACTTCCTCCAGGTTTGAACATAAGCCCACCTAAAAGATTAGATAGATATATAAATCAGGTTTATAAGTACGTAGGAGCTAGCAAAAGAGGTAAATTATGCATATCTATTATGATTTATTTACCTTTACTATACCACACTGATTTCTGTTTCGACTGTGGCAACAAAGAGCATATGAACCGGTTTGCACTATCAACGAAAGGACTTGACTTGGATTTATCTTTTATCACCCACTATCAAAATTTGATGAAAATGGTAATATGCACTAATATTGTATTTGTATGTAATAAATAATATCATATGTGTAGGTAGGTGTAACAATTTAATCATGCATGTCCTTAAAAAATAAGCAAAGCAAAGCAATGAATAATAACCTGAGAAACAAGCACATTAATGCCAGCATCCTTGTTAGCCCAGCCAAATTCAGCAAAACCATAACCTATGCTTTGTATGTTTTGCTGTACAAAATCCCCATAATAGTTATCTGTCTGCTTAGTCGCCTTATACACCCATGCTGCAGCCCAAACCAACTCGTCCTGTATTTGGTGGAATAAAAACATATATATTTATATATACATATATACCACTTAATGTATTTCATTAACTGTTCGTGAAAATCAATCATACCATGTAGTTATCGTCACAGTAGAAAGGACAAGCGTCACCTACGCTATCACTATATTTTCCACGATACTTGTTTGCAAAGTCAAACACCTAACCATACAAAGGTCATAAAACATGTTGACATTATATTTTTTCAATGATAAATCAGATATACTATTTTGATAATCCAATATTCCAAATATATATATACCTTTTTGGCCCTGTCGAGAAGCTGTTTGGAATACGTAGCATCCGTATTCAGAAATACAATGGAAGATGCTGCAAGAGCAGCAGCAATCTCACCTGAGACATCTGAACCAGGTTTTTCTTTAGAGAGAACAAATGTGGTCCTAGAAGTGTCCATGTCTTCTGGCCTCTCCCAACAACCATGATCAACTTTAGATTCTCCAACTTGTGCTACAATACTATCTTCTTTATTTGTAGCTTTAAGGAAATAATCAGATCCCCACCTAACAGCTTCCAATGCATGTTGCAGATCTGAATCCATCTTCCCTCCAAATTCTATCACACTCCAAGCTAGCATCGTTGTTGTGAATGCCATTGGAAAATGGAATTTCACATTGTCACCAGCATCATAGTATCCACCTACCATATCAATCTGAGTTTGTTCTTTAGTTAGTCACAACTGTTTCAATAATAATTAATTAACAAAATGGAACAACAAGGCTAAATAAAACCCATCCAATGTTCATTGATATAGGCACAAAGGATTAACAATATTGCCCATCATTTATATATATATATATTCAACCAAAAACTGAAGCAAAACAAATGAATACTTCTTACAAAATATATATATGTTCTATGCATTCTTCTTAATCTTGCTTCGTTCAATACCATTGCTCTCGCTCTACTCAACACACTTTCCTAGGTAGCTACTAAATGTATCTTCAGTCATGTTATGGCTTTTAATTCATTTCTCATTCTTATAATCCTTAAAAGCTATCCAATATTAAGTTCACAAACTCTTATTAATTATAGGAATCTTTATTTTGTTTCATAGTGAGTGCAAGCATTCCCATGGGTTCAATGTGAAATAGATTTTTTAGATAGCTAGTGTAGTTCATATTTTCATATATAGTTCATTTTAGCAACAAAAGAATCATTTAAAGGAACAACATCACAGCAGGTTCTAGATTAATTAAAGTTTTCATTATGTGGTATATAAATACCAGAATGGCATAATACACTTATTTGAGGATAATTACAAAGAGTATTATGATACTTGATATATAACATAATATATATATATTTGTATAATGAAAGGTATAGTTAAGGAACTAATCCATATTCAGCTTCTAGGGCTTGTTGAAGTAAGCCAAAACACCAACAAAAGGAGCATTGATGTAAGTTGTTGGCTCAGATTGTGAAATATTATATTGTGAGTCTAGAAAAGAATCATCATCTGCAGGCCCTCCAACTACAGAACCGGTAAGGATGTTGGGATTAGGAGTTGTTAATTTGAAATAATTGTATCCTTCACCACATTCAATTTTTTGTGGGTGAATACTCAAAGATGGAAGTGTTGAACCGCGATGGTGTATCTTCTGAGGAAACTTGTTTCCATAACCCACCATATATGACATCCCTAGCGGGTTTTGTCCTAATATGTAATCCGTCTACAAACAAATATACATAATGAGTAAATTAAACTCATTTCATATATAGATAGGTATATATTCTGGAACGAGTCCAAAAGATCCTTGCATGCATATATACCTGAGATCTTGCGAGTGTTATGAGTTGGTCTGGGGTGGCAGAGACAGACTTGTCTTCACAATTTACTTGTTGGCCCGCACTACGCAAGTAGCTTGCATAAACAATCATCAGAAAAGATATAGATGTTGCGTGTTGTAAGTTACTTCCTCCAGGTTTGAACATAAGCCCACCTAAAAGATTAGATAGATATATAAATCAGGTTTATAAGTACGTAGGAGCTAGCAAAAGAGGTAAATTATGCATATCTATTATGATTTATTTACCTTTACTATACCACACTGATTTCTGTTTCGACTGTGGCAACAAAGAGCATATGAACCGGTTTGCACTATCAACGAAAGGACTTGACTTGGATTTATCTTTTATCACCCACTATCAAAATTTGATGAAAATGGTAATATGCACTAATATTGTATTTGTATGTAATAAATAATATCATATGTGTAGGTAGGTGTAACAATTTAATCATGCATGTCCTTAAAAAATAAGCAAAGCAAAGCAATGAATAATAACCTGAGAAACAAGCACATTAATGCCAGCATCCTTGTTAGCCCAGCCAAATTCAGCAAAACCATAACCTATGCTTTGTATGTTTTGCTGTACAAAATCCCCATAATAGTTATCTGTCTGCTTAGTCGCCTTATACACCCATGCTGCAGCCCAAACCAACTCGTCCTGTATTTGGTGGAATAAAAACATATATATTTATATATACATATATACCACTTAATGTATTTCATTAACTGTTCGTGAAAATCAATCATACCATGTAGTTATCGTCACAGTAGAAAGGACAAGCGTCACCTACGCTATCACTATATTTTCCACGATACTTGTTTGCAAAGTCAAACACCTAACCATACAAAGGTCATAAAACATGTTGACATTATATTTTTTCAATGATAAATCAGATATACTATTTTGATAATCCAATATTCCAAATATATATATACCTTTTTGGCCCTGTCGAGAAGCTGTTTGGAATACGTAGCATCCGTATTCAGAAATACAATGGAAGATGCTGCAAGAGCAGCAGCAATCTCACCTGAGACATCTGAACCAGGTTTTTCTTTAGAGAGAACAAATGTGGTCCTAGAAGTGTCCATGTCTTCTGGCCTCTCCCAACAACCATGATCAACTTTAGATTCTCCAACTTGTGCTACAATACTATCTTCTTTATTTGTAGCTTTAAGGAAATAATCAGATCCCCACCTAACAGCTTCCAATGCATGTTGCAGATCTGAATCCATCTTCCCTCCAAATTCTATCACACTCCAAGCTAGCATCGTTGTTGTGAATGCCATTGGAAAATGGAATTTCACATTGTCACCAGCATCATAGTATCCACCTACCATATCAATCTGAGTTTGTTCTTTAGTTAGTCACAACTGTTTCAATAATAATTAATTAACAAAATGGAACAACAAGGCTAAATAAAACCCATCCAATGTTCATTGATATAGGCACAAAGGATTAACAATATTGCCCATCATTTATATATATATATATTCAACCAAAAACTGAAGCAAAACAAATGAATACTTCTTACAAAATATATATATGTTCTATGCATCCTAGTTTAATTTCCATGTCTCCCCTTTAGATATTTAAAATATAATTATACATGCATATATATAAATAAGTTACATTAAGATCAGAGCCATCATTAAGGGCAGAGTCTTTTCGCCATGTAATGCGTTGAGAAGGTGGCAACTTCCCTGACCTCTGGCCTTCAAAAAACATAATGCTCTTTGTCAAAGCTTCTTTGTAATTAAGTGAAGCTGCATTTGCCATTGCTACCATCACCAACACTGTGGTTGTCATTATTAATGACAATTTTGCCATGGTTATGTTCTTCTATCTTGTTTGTCCGTTCAATTAGAGATATGCTACTGTATATATACTTTGAGCATTTTCAGAATACACATCTATACATCCATTTTCAGAATACACGTACACATATGTGTGGACAAATATCACTTGTTTCAAATGATGTTTTATTCTCTATCATGTCAGGATCAATCCAATATTATCCCATAAATAAAAGAAATTTTTTAAAAACTAAAATTTAGATTCTAATCCAATATATCTACTCAACCCATTTATTAATTTACTTTTTCTCACTCGATATACTTTTTTTGGCAACTTTTAATCTGGAGGGAATTCTTTTCCTTTTAAGGTTAAGATCTTCAAGACCATTTTTTCCCTTTTAATTAGAGATATGATTCTTTCCTCTCTAGGAGATGGTTGTTTTTCTTTTTCAATACTAGATAGGAAAGTACATACAAAATAAAAGGACAAAATTATATATTGTTAATCCTTTTACCTTTTTAATGCATTCTGGTACACTTTTATTTTTAAATGTAAATATAAATTTAATAACATTACTTTCTCCAGATTCTTTTCCAAATTTGAGTTAGACCATATCCTGACTAAAGTGATTACTATTTTAAACTAATATTTAATATTTTAAATTATCACAATAGTTCCATAATTTTATAATAAATTAAAAGACGTTGGATATATTTAAGAGAATTAAAAGATACTTATTGTTTTAATTTGAAATCATATTTTCTCTCATAGTCAGTTATTATAAGCTATATAATAGTTATTATATTGGTGGCTTAAGAAAAAACAATATTTTGGATTTGATTAACTTGATGATATTGATTCTTCTACCTTTAGACAATATTTGGTTTCTGAAAGAAAAGTTAAGGAAATAAATGTTGAGAAAAGAAAAATTAAGAGGAGAAAATGGATAAAAAATATGGTGAATTATTAGTTGTTTGATATGGTGATAAATGGAAAGAAAGTTAAGAGAAAATATATAATTAAAATTAATAATGAAAATCACACAATAGAAACGCAAAACTATGACTCTCACCATATTATTGTGTTAGTTTGCTTTTAGGGAAGATAAAAATACGTGACCCATAAGCATCAATAAAAAATAAAAAATACACATAACGATAACTTGCAATAATAATTTATAGGTGAGTACAAGTATCATGATATTTACCCCCAATAGGTAGCCACATAATTATAAATTTATTTTTAATTAAATATTTTATATATTATAATTTCATACTACCTTAACATTATATATTGTGTATATTTAATACTTTAATTATTGGACATATTTTATTATCCATCTAAATATTATTTTTATATATAATATAATTAAAAAATATAAAATTATATAATTAACCTTAAAAATTCGTTTGGTACACAGTTACCCACAAATAGCATTACCCTTAAGCATACCCACAAAAGATGTTGGTAGGACACAATAAAGCAATACACACTTATAATTGTAATTTATTTGATGTAAGAAATAAATTAATTATTTTAAAAATTGTAATTTTAATTACATAATATTTGGTTTAAGAAGGAAAATTTGAATGGAATGAAAGTTGAAGAAAGGAAAGTTAATAAAAAAAAAGTGTTTCTTTAATCTGTGTTAAAGAAAAAATGAAAATTAATAAATTGAGAATGATTCAAAAAAAAACAATTCTTATTAATTTTAAGTTAAGATTAAATATAGCTTTTTCATTCATTTTCACTCCATATAAGAAGAAAAAACTTTAGTGGGTCAAATTGCTTTTTTCTCTTTCATTCCTTTGTTTTTTTTTTCTAACCAAACAATGGAAAATAATTTATTCTTTCCTCATCATTTCTTTTTTTCTATTTTTTTCCTTTGGCAGGTTAATATACAATATATTTATTGTGAAGGAAACGTGATGCTTGACTTCATGGCCAAACTTAGTTTGAGCCTCCAAGTCTCCTTGATGTTCTAGGATACACCACCTATAAGAGCTTCCACTATCCTGCATATGGACTTGTACCCTATGTTTTAGTTTCTTTTGTTTTTTATATTTTCGTTGTACCAAAAAAAACATAGCCACGCTATGTTTGGTTTATGAAAGAAAAGTTGAAGAAATAAAAATTAAGAGGTAAAAATGAGTAGAAATATGGTGAATTTTTAGTTATTTGATATGATAGAAAATGAAAAAAAAAGGAAGAGAAAATTACACTTATAATTAATCATGAAAATGATGTCGAAGAAACAAAAAACATGAGTCCTACCATATTATTATATTGGTTTGCTTCTAATGATGACAAAAATACTCTACTTATAAGTTTCCACAAAAAATACATGCAATAGATACCCACAATAATAAAATATAAGTGGGTACAAGTATCATGATGTTTGCCCCAAATGTACTCGCATAATTATAAATTTATTTTTTAACTAGATATTTTATATTATAATTTTGTATTATATTATATATTATGTGTATTTTTAAAATATAATAATAAATTTTAATTATTGAACATATCTAATTATCCATCTAATAATTATTTTTATATGTATTATAATCACAAAATATATAATTAAACTTGAAAACATGTTGGATACACACAAATAATTGTTACCCTTACAGATACATGCAAAAAGGATGGATGGATGTGGGTATGAGAAAGCGCTACAAGCACTCACTCTATCCTATTGCCATACCTATTTGTTCACTCCACTTGAGTAACAATGTTATAATTTGATTTATAATATATTTGCTTTAACAAAAATGAGTGGAATTAAAATTGAATATAAATGGTGGTAGTTATTATTTGTTTTGGATTTAATGTTTATTAAAATTAAAATTGAATATAACTTGTGTTTATGATAATGTTTAATTTAATGTGAAATATGTGGTTAATTAATGTATTAGTGGTAGTTGTTCAGGATTATATAGTTTTTTTGAAAAAAATTAAATAATGTGAAGGGCAAAATAGGAAATGAAAATTACACAATGAGGGAAGTTATTTCAAGTTTTGGCTTTATATATAGTATAGATAGATTATAGATATAGATAGATAGATTATAGAAATTTATATAAACATGAAATTTGATGTTAAAAAACTTAAAATAAGGAAATAATCGATGAATAGTTATTTTATGTTTATTAGTATAGTTAAACATAAAATTAGAAGTTATAAAAGATAAAATAGGAAAACACAAAATACTCAATGGGTAATTATTTTATGTTTTCCCTTTATCTATTAGTATAGAACTATAGATAAATATCATCATAATACATCTAAATAATAAAAGTGTAAAATAATATATATTTTTCTTTTTTTATACATTTCCCTCTCCACAATTAAAGATGGTCTCAACCCTTCAAATTTACGGCAATGGATAAACATAATAAAGAATAAAAAATTAAAAAATAGTTGGAATAATATCTAATAAACTACTTTTGACAAAATAAGAAGTTAGTTTACTGATCCTAATTTTAAAGAATATATCTATTTTTTAAAATCTTATTGAAAATTATACATTCTCTTCAATAATCTTACGATTTATTGGAAAAAATAACCACTCACAATTTATTTAAATGATGAAAGTATCATAAAGTATTACATTATATAATTTTTCCTTTTGTTTTTTATAATATATATTCTATTATTTGAATTTCAAATAACTTTTTCTTTTATATATTGGTTATAATTTATTTATATGCATGTTATTCTTAAAAGTTTGAGTTAATGATATTTTAATTATCATCTAGAAGATATTCTAAGTTTGAGTTAATAATAATTCTAATTATAATGGGTAAGATTTTTCTTAATTAATGATATTCCTAAAAGTTTGAGATTATTATTTCTTTATTTTTATGTTTACTCATTCTTTTTATTTATTGATTATTATTTCTTTATTCAGATGAGTATGGTAATACATGTTTTTTATCCGACCCTAAATATTAATCATGTTATTTTCTTGAATTAAATTCGACCTTAAACTCAAAGGCTTATCCTACTCCAAATAATGATCGGACCAACTTTTATACTCAAACACAATTCAAAATCATATTAAATATAATGTATACCATTTTATATAAAATATTTTAAATATTATATTGACAATATTAGTTCCCTTCCCCTTACCTTTTAGATAAAGTGTTTTAACACACACAAATATATATATATATATATACATATATATATATATATTCATAACAAACATTTTAAAATGATATAAAGACCACAAACTATATATTGACAATATTAGTTCTCTCTCCTTTTCTTTGGTCTTAATATATCTAATATGAGTGTCATGGTTCGATTTTCGGTTGAAAGACTGCATCTGTAGCTTAGAAGGAGATGAACTCTATTTCGACAATATTTGAAGTTGTCACTAATTTTTTTTATGATTAAATATAGAAAACTCATTTGTTTAGCTCGATTTGATAAAATAGTATTTTGAATAAGAGTTCTAAACTCAACAGTTGATTGTGGATTAATGAAGGTACTATCACCCTATTCACCTGTAATAAAATGGTACTATTGTTAATTACCTAACCTTTTATTCCCTTAAAAAATTATTTAATGAAAAGTATTTTATTTTGTATCTCACAACAGTTCATTTTACTCATTTGTATTCGTAAGTATAATAAGGAAATTAGACTACGTTGTCCTCGGTTAGATATTGGTTGATTTGGTGGAGTTGGTTTTATTGATTTGAAAATATTAATGATTTGGTTCACTTGATTTTTATTTGTTTGAAATATTGATGATATGATTGTTTCAATTTGGTGGAGTTAATATCGAATAGATGTCTTTGATTGTAAACATTCTTCTCATTTTAGAGAAGTTAGACACGAGTTAAACCATAACCAAACTATAAAAACTCTGTTAAAATTGTTTGATAATAAATAAATAATTAAAATACGAGTTATTATTTTTCAATGGAACCAATAGTGAGGAGATTTTGTTGGTCACTGAATCTCTTCCATTTTTTTGGAGAAACTAGAGACAATGTGAACCACTATAAAAGATATATTAAATTCATTCAATAAATTTATTTTTATTATTTTTATTTTAAAAATAAATTGAATAAACAGAAAAAAGGAATGACATTAGTCATAGACCGACTTTATGGTCTAAGTAGAAAAGAATATACGATACAAGTCACGACTGTGCTATTCAAATTCCATAAATTAATTATTTGATAAAATATATTTTTTAATTATTGTTAAAAAATCAATAGCAAAGAGACAATTGATCATAGATTGACTTTCCACGAGAAGTAGAAAGAAGGAAAGGATGTGTGTCATGATGGTATCATTCAAATTCCATAATTAATCATGTGATAAAACATCTTTTTAATGATTTATATTATAATTATTGAAACAATTATATATTTATTTTTATGAATCAATATTCGGTTGGAATACCGACTTTGCGACTTAGAAAGAGGCAAACACAATTTCTATCTCTCTCAAGTGGTTTGGAGTCATCACGTTTTTTGTGGTTAAAACGTTAAAAATTCTCTTTTAAGTCCAAATTTGACAAAGTCATCTTTAATCAAATAATATGAACTCGGGAGTCGATTACAGATTGAAGACGGTATTAGCACACCGTTCACCCGTAATAAAGTGGTATTCTCGCTAATAGGTATAGACTTTTATGGAGTCATAAGGTGGTCCTAAGGAATGAAGTGCAGGAGGTTGTGGGTTCGAGTCCACCATCAACAAAAAATGGGATTTATAAGGATGGTTGATGGTAGGGGTGTAGGAGGTTGAGGGTAGAGTCTCACCCACAACAAAATACTAACATACTAACAATTGCCGATAAAAAAAAAGTATAGACTTTTATACCCTTAACTTATTTATTTTTTAAAAAATGTTACTAAACCAAAATATTTTTTATTTTTATGTATCACAACATTTTATATTGTTCTTGTGTATCACTAAATATAATAGGAAAATTAAGATTACATAGTTCTGAGTTAATTTTTTGAGTGTTGATGATTGATTTTAATTATACTTCGGATTTTAGAAATATATTTTTTCATTTTTTTGGTGTGTAATAGGAATTAATAGTGAATTATTTGATTAAAAATATTTCACTATTTTATGATAAACATGATTAATAGTAAAGACCAACTTCTCGCTTGAGGCAGAAAGGAAGAGACGATATGTCACGATTAAACTATTCAAATTCCATAAATTAAGTAAAACAAAAATACATTTTTAATTTCATCACTTGTTATTATTTTTTATAAATGGAACCAATATCTAAGTGACGACACTTGTTGTAGATCGACTTCTTACTTGGAATAGGAAGGAAGAGATGACTAAACTATACCAATGTTCTTAATCGATCAAAGTAATAAACTATTAATATTATTGCTTTTTAATAGAGAATTAATGGCAAAGAGATGATAATTATAGTAAACCGACTTCCTACTTGAAATGAAATAAGAAGGAAGAGATAATATGAGTCACTTTCAAACTATTCAAACTCCACCAATTAAAATTTAGGTTCTACTTGAAAATAATCGTTTATCTCTTTTAATCGACCATGGAAACAACACCCATGTTACACCATAATTTTATTAAAAAGAGGTAAGTTGTTTTAATTGATTTTTTGTAATGTCACCATATTTAATGATTATTTGATTATTATATATATAATAATGAATAAAAATGCTATTAATAAAAATGCATATTCCATATGATCGACATGGGATTTGGTGTTAGGAGATCACAGTAGACTTGTGACATAGTGTTTGATGAGTCAACAGTTGACTGAGGGTGCATTGTAGGAGATATTGAAAATGCACAAGATGAGACGTAGGAGGAGGTGGTGCCATCTGGTGCTATGTGAGTAACTATCGTTTCCATTAATGAAAAGACAAATACTGAGTGTGTTAAAGCGTTAGATTTGAAGACAGATTGATGGCTCATTGATGAATGTAGGAGGTGACACATGAATACGTTAGCACAATCATAATCGAAAGTGTTTTATATGATATGATATGATGATGAGAGTATAATAAATAATAATATTTGGCTTGTTCCACAAACTAGAGCACATGGGGTTACTACTTACTACTGCTTCAACAAAACGCATCCGATAGTACAATCTAATACTCTTGCTTCCTATATACTTCAACAAAAAGTCTACTCTTTTGCATTGCAATTCTATATATATATATATATTCCTCCTCAATTGATTCCTATTTTGATTATGGATATATAATTATATACAATTCTAAGCAATGATAGCCGTCTTCAAAACGTGGACAACTTACTGTGCTAACATGACAAGATACTTTTGTTTTTCAATAAGAAAGCTTAATCATGCAAATTCAACCAATAATAACCCAATTTCCTTAATAGATGTAATGCAACATAGCGTATAGAATTACTTGCGGGATAGATCTTAGAGAGTTGCAAGTAAAGCCAGAACACAGAACCTATAATTATATTTTTCTTGCAATTGCAGTCACACACATATATATTTTATATCTGCTATGTTATTCATTTTTTACTTCAATTTAGCCGACATTTCATTTACCCTTCTTTCACACTCATCCAATTAAGAAACTCACACTCTAAGCTAGCTAGCTAGCTATATAGGTGGTATGGAAATGGAACATTGAAATATATAACCCCTCTTAGCTTCCCTGCCCCAAAAACAAGAGAAAAAGAAATTAATGGCAAGCATGCAGGGAAAGATATTCTTAACACTTTTATTACTATCCTCCTCACTTTTCTCATTAGCCACATCAAGAAGATCAAGATCATCCAGCAACATAGATTGGTGGTGCAACCAAACTCCACACCCCGAGCCATGCAAATACTATCTTAGGCAAAAGCAACAACACCGTTACATACTCAAACACAAAGCCAAGTTCAGAGAAGTTCTAGTTCACTTGGCCTTAGGGAGATCACTCATCATGCAAACACAAGCACGCCAATTCAGACTAAACTCAATCACAATGAAGCACAAATCTGTCTTAGATGTTTGTTTGAAACTCTATGATAACACCGTTTTCCATCTCAATCGTACCCTTGTAGGCCTTAAAGTCAGAAAAAGTTGTTCATCTTTTGATGCACAAACATGGCTTAGCACTGCTCTAACAAACATTGAAACATGTAGAAGTGAGGCCTTGGAATTTAGTGTTCCAGATTTCATAGTTCCCGCACCGAGTAGCAATGTGACTGAGATAATAAGCAATAGCTTAGCAGTGAATTATGGTTTCACGAAAGAAGAAGCAAGTCATTACACACAAGATAATGAAGTAGATGGGTTTCCAAAATGGATTACGAGGCATGAGAGGAAGCTGTTGAAGTCTTCATCAATAAAGCCAAATCTTGTGGTAGCTAAAGATGGTTCTGGACAATTCAAGACAGTGCAAGGTGCTATAAATGCAGCAGCAAGGAGAAGAAACAAGAGTAGGTTTGTTATAAAAGTGAAGAGAGGAGTATATAGAGAGAATATTGAGGTTGATAAGTCAAATGATAACATAATGCTGGTTGGTGATGGAATGAGATATACAATTATCACAAGTGCCAGAAGCGTTCAAAATGGCTTCACCACCTATAGCTCTGCAACTGCAGGTCACTCATCTAAAATTCCATTCCATTCCATTCTTCTCTTTCCCCTCTTTTCTTTTTAATTTTCTAATTTAATTATCGCATTTTTTTGGTACTTATGACTTGATGAGTTTACCAAATACTACTACAAATATGGTGGACATTATAATTTGCATAACAATAATTTTGAACATAATCACCTTTTCATTATAAAGAATAAAACAGCATATAATGTATCATAATCAAGGTGATGTATGTCAAACTAAAGTTTTCCTTAAATTATTGCAAAAGCAAAATTTCAGCACATATTTTTTTAGCAAATGTTAAAAAGTTGAAGTTAATCTTAGTCTTTAACGTAATTTGTAAGGTACTCAAAGCATTTGACACATACTGAATTACTGATTATGATTCCTGTGATCTTATACGTGCAATCAAGATTAAGATTTACTGTAGCAAATGATGGGTTTTTTGCTTTACATTTTTGTATGTATATATTTGATAGACTTAGATAGCTGCTAACTTGATGTTATATATATATATATATATATAGGAATTGATGGGCTTCACTTTATTGCACGTGACATTACCTTCAAGAACACTGCTGGTCCTACGAAGGGTCAAGCAGTGGCACTGAGATCAGCCTCTGACCTCTCCGTATTCTACCACTGTTCAATTGAAGGTTACCAAGACACACTAATGGTTCATGCACAGCGTCAATTCTATAAAGGTTGTTACATATATGGCACCGTTGACTTCATTTTTGGGAATGCTGCAGTAGTTTTTCAAAACTGTGTTATTCTTGTAAGAAGACCTTTAAATGGACAAGCAAATATGATAACTGCCCAAGGTAGAGGTGACCCATTTCAAAACACAGGAATCTCAATACACAACTCTCAAATAAGGGCTGCACCTGATCTTAAACCTGTTGTTAATAAATTCAAGACATTCTTGGGTAGGCCATGGCAAGAATATTCAAGAGTAGTTGTGATGAAGAGTTATATAGACACATTGGTGGATCCAATGGGTTGGTCACCATGGGGAGATAGTAATTTTGCTGAGAAGACATTGTACTTTGGAGAATACAATAACATAGGAGGAGGATCATCAACAAGGAAAAGGGTAAAATGGTCAGGTTATCATGTTATAAGAACATCAAAAGAGGCATCAACTTACACTGTTGCTACTCTCCTTGCTGGACAAACATGGTTGCCTTCAACTGGCATTCCATTTACTCTTGGCCTTTAATTTAACCTCAATTATTATTCTCTCCATTATTCTTTTGTACATGCCAACACAAAAATAATTAAATAAATTATTCCTCTTATCATTCCAAATTAAGATCTGCACTTTTTTTATTTTAACAGAGGCTAATAATATTATAATATGTTTTTAAAAATTAACAAAACTAATTACTCCACCTTTTGAGTCAAATTTCAGTATTCTAATGTCATTAAATATAACAAGTTATAATTTTGTGCAATAAATATCAAGTGATTATAATAACTGAAATTGTGAAGGAGTGAAATAGAGTATGGAGGGTGTGGTGTGAATTGTAAAAGATGAATGTATATTCCATTCTCAAATTTCACCATACTGAACTGAGATTATTTGTCCAGATTATAAATGATAAAAAAATCTAATCCATAGACATTTGGAGAAAACCTATAACGAGACTGACTATTTGTATATTTATAAATTTATTTTTTATCCGAAATGATTTTATAAATTTAGGAATAATTGTAATTTTTTATTTATCTTTGGTTGAGTATTAAAAAAGAGTGTGAGCATTGGCAATATATAGGCCCAGCCCAATTAGCAGAGACGAGGGGATGAGAGAATTGAAATTGAGTGTGAGGAACAAAGGAAGGTGAAAGAGAGAAAGAGAGAAAGAGAGAATTGAGGATTCTGGTAAGCAAACATTATTATGAAACTCTTCTAATTCCATTTTAATTATACATTCTCTAACTCTTCCAATTATTTCCCTTTTAGGTTTCTTATTTCTTCTTTTTCAAACTGTCATGGATACTGCTTTTGCAACCGCTTCTGCCATTACAGATCAGAGGCAAAAGATTGAACACTACAAACACATTCTCTCTGCTGTTATTTCTTCCAATCATATTCTTCAAGCTCGCAAATTCATTGATCACAGTTATTCTCCTTCAACCCTTCCTTTTTTTTTCTCAATTAGGGTTTCCTTTTTATTACTTTCTCTCAATCATCTCATGCTCATTCAACTTCTGTTTTAGTGTTATCCGACGATGTTCCTTTGGTGGTATCGCGCCAGCTTTTGCAGACTTTCGCCCAAGAGTTGGGAACATTGCAACCTGACACTCAGAAGGAGATTGCTCATTACACACTTGCCCAAATTCAGCCTCGTGTTGTTTCTTTTGAAGAACAGGTTTCACTCTTATGTAATTCCTTCTCATGTTTTACCTGCAAATTCCATCACTATTTTAGTTATGCATCAAAAGACTTCATCTTAGAAGAAGCTATTCTGCTTCTATGTCAATTTTCAGGATTTTCAATGTATTAAACAGCTCATAGAAACTCAAGTTAATTTTTTTCAAAAACAAATAAAATAGTTGAAGTTGGAGAGTCAAGAGAGGAATTAAATCCAATGCTGAAAATGTCTAGACAAGATTTAGAAGCACATGGTTTTCATATAAGTTGAATTAAGACAGAGCACATGAAGCGTAAGTTTAGCAAAAGACAGACAATTGACGTGGATATCATAAATCATAACATACTAGAAGTCATTAAATTAAAGTATATTGGGTCAATCATATAACACGATTGCGAAATTGACGTAGATGTAAACTATAACATTCAAGCAGGTGAGTGAAATTTTATTGCTGGAGCCATATGTGATATAAAGGTTCAACTATTTTACTGCACAACTATAAGATCAACAATTTTATGAGACTGAATGTTGAGCATTAAAATGTCAACAAGAGAATAAAATCCATGCAGCAAAGATGAGAATGATGTGTTGGATAAGTGGACACACTAGACAAGATAGGACTAGAAATGAATGTATTAGGGAGAAAGTTGGAATAGCTCCTATTGTAGGAAAGATGGTAGAATCACGCCTTACATGTGTGGAGGAGGTCTTTAGAAGCCCCAGTAAGGAGAATGAATTAAATGGGGTTAGTTCAATTTCTAGAGGATAAGGAAGGGCAAAAAACCATAGGTGAAACGATTAGGAAAGATTTAGACATTAATGCTTTGTCGATGAACATTATGACATAGTTCGATTCATTTGTACTCGACCCCACTTAGTGGGATTAAGGTTTGGTTGTTGTAAATAAACCATTTCAAGTGTTTAGTTAGACACATTGTATTTGCAAACATTTGTTTATTTGTATATATTATTCCTGCTTAAAGGGTAATATTATTGCTTTCTTATTGCATTGTGTATTTTTGTTTTGATCAATGACCTTTTCATATTTGAGTATATATTTTGCCTTTCTCTCTCTTTTTGAAATAATTCACTTCCCCTAACTCTAATTGAGTGATTGTCATTTTTTGTATAGGTTTTAGTTATCAGAGAGAAACTTGCTGAGCTTTATGAATCTGAGGAGCAATGGTCAAAAGCAGCTCAGATGCTCAGTGGCATTGACCTAGACTCGGGAATGAGGTGTTAGAGAATTTCTAACCTCTCATACCTATTTACTTGTGTAAACCATTATTATTATAATTATAATTATAATTCAGCACAAAATGGAAAATGTCTCTTGTTTAATATTTTTTATTTTGATTTATTTTATCAGGGTGATTGATGATACATTCAGGTTGTCAAAGTGTGTCCAAATTGCTCGTTTATACCTTGAGGTATTGACTTGTTTTTGCTAAATCCATATTTGATTGATGCACTGGCGAATCCCATATCTGTACTATACCTATAAGTGTTAGAGGTCTTCAATACGGAAAATATGTTATATGCAGAATGCTTACTTCCTTCATACTTCAGTACACATAATATAAAAGGAATAAATGTAACTGCTATAATAATGGGGATGCTGGTTTCTCTTTGTATATGGTAGTTAGATTTTAATTTACTAATGCCCGAGCCAAATTTATTCTTGCAAATTCTTCAATTCAAACTTTGTTTATTTGGCAGGATGATGACGCTGTCAATGCTGAAGCTTTCATTAATAAAGCATCATTTTTGGTTAGCAATAGTCAGCATGAAGTACTGAATCTACAGTACAAGGTATGAAAACTGATGACTGAGCTAAAAATGCATTATTGAGCATTACCTTATCTGTTTCTCCCTTTTGTGGTTGTTTGCTGTTAGGTTTGTTATGCAAGGATCTTAGATTTGAAGAGGAAGTTCTTGGAAGCAGCCTTGCGATACTATGATATATCCCAAATCGAGAAGAGACAAATAGGAGACGAGTATGTATCTTGCACATTATGTCTCCTTTTGTTTTTCAGCATGAACATATGTTGAATTCTTAGTGTCATCATATCCCTTTGTCAACATTCTGGTTTGCCAATAATATTTTTTCTAAAATCAACAATTGTTGCTGATCAATTAATTTTGCTTTAAACAATGATCCACATGCCACAGCATGGCTCTATATTCAGAAAACATGTTGCCAACTTTCAAACATGCAGTGATGATTGAATGAATGCTTTATATTTGTAGTGTACTTGATATTTGTGTCAGAGTTCAAGAACCTTTGTTATTTTTATACAAACTTCATATTATTTTTCAGTCATATAAGGCCTTACATATTGGGAGGCAATACTTGCTTATTGTGGCTCACATTATATGTTTCCACTGTGGTATGGTACCTGAGCCTTTATTAAACCCATAGACCTTAAAATTAGAGTCAGGGTCTTATGATTGTAAATGTTATAAGGGGTATGAAGTCATGAACCTTTGCTGTCAACTGATTTGTCACTGGTCTGGAATAAACCTGTATCTGTAATATCCATGGCTTGTATTCATTGTGGTTTATGCTTAGCCTATCACTTAAAATTATATTTGGCATGCTATGTTTGTCAATCAGTTATCACATACGCTACTTTGGTTATATTGCAGGGAGATTGATGAGGAAGCACTTGAGCAAGCTTTATCTGCTGCTGTTACATGCACCATATTGGCAGCCGCAGGACCTCAACGTTCCCGTGTTCTTGCCACATTGTACAAGGTAAATGCTTAATCATAAAGCAATATAAAAATGTGAAATGTCTGTTCACAATGGTCAAATCTTTTGACATTAATGTATGGAAACTTGGTTTAGGATGAACGGTGTTCAAAGTTGAAGATCTATCCAATTCTGCAGAAGGTCTCTCTCTCTCAAACACAGTCACACACATGTCATGCGTGGCTTTCCTCACTGATCATATTCATATAATGTGAATTACACATGTATCAGGTGTATTTGGAGAGAATTCTTCGTAAGCCAGAAATTGATGCATTTGCTGAAGAATTGAAACCACATCAGGTTATATAGGTTTACTTTGTATCTTTATATGATTGGAAGTCATAGTGGGTATCTCACTTTTTATTTTTTTCACCACAGAAAGCTCTTCTTCCAGACAATTTCACTGTGCTGGACCGTGCTATGATTGAACATAATCTTCTCAGTGCAAGCAAACTTTATACTAATATCAGGTTTAAGAAATATACTATCAGTTTATTGTTTTCTTATGGCTAGATTATTTTAACATTACTACTCTCAGGTATTATGCCTTCTAAGTTGTCTGTATGCCTTGTAGTTTTGATGAGCTAGGCACGCTATTGGGGATTCCACCTCACAAGGTATAGAAACTAGTCTCATTAGTTATAGTGAATAGCAGTGTGTCTTGTAGAAAAAAACTTAGTTCTCAATTAAATTTACCCTTTTGTTGCTTGCTTCTGGTACATGTTCGTCTGTTCTTGTTGAATAGTTAATTTAATTATCAGAATTAAATAGTGAAAATAATGTTCAATGCACAGGTGTCGCAAGGTAGTAATATCTCTTATGTCATTTGTGGTGGTCCATGTTTGTGTTTGATTTTTTTTTTGACAATTATTTTCCCTCCAGGCTGAGAAGATAGCATCAAGAATGATTTATGAGGATAGGATGAGGGGATCTATTGATCAGGTATAAATAACCATTATGACCTCTTAGTTTATAACTTATAATAGTCTTCTTTGTAATAGAAGCAATAATTGATAAAATATTGTCCTTGGACTGCTTTATGGGAACTGGGAATGGGTTTGGGTTATGTAGGAGGAGAGAGGGTTATTGGATGTTCTGAATGTAAGGCTGCTTGTGAGTTGGTTTTTGGAGGGGGAAGGCTTGGAATCCCTTTTACAAGTGTATTTCATGGATTCCGTTTTCCCCTTCCTTTCCCTTCCAAAAACCATATGCCAATAGACCTTAACATTATTGCAACATGGTGGGGGATAGCAAGGTCAAAAACATTATCCAGGGCTATAGTTAACCTCTTTAAAATTTTGTTTACGGTCAATGTGTGAATTATTGCAGGTTGAAGCTGTCATACATTTTGATGATGACACTGAAGAGTTGCAACAATGGGACCAGCAGGTAATTTGTGATAAATATCTGATATATCTTGATGCAGTGGCCATTGCGATACCCACGTTTGTAGCATGGTGTGATTTGAATATTGGGTTATGTTTTCAATGATAACATATATCATGGCATAGTAGCATTTTTTCTCTGCTTAGCAATTCCAATTATCCTACGAGATCATATTGTCTAACAAATGATCATGTATGTTATGCTGGTTTTTAAACATTTCAATCTCCTAAACCTTTTACCTGTAATGTTTTGTTGTTGCAGATTGTGGGCCTGTGCCAAGCTCTCAACGATGTTTTGGATAGCATGGCCAAGAAGGGTTTTCCAGTTCCTGTTTAGATGAAGATGACTCACAGTTTCTTTGTTTATACATTCTTAGTAAAACATGTTTTTTGGTTAATTTTTTGTGAACTTAAGTATTATACATACAACATTGAACATTAACTTCCTCATTCAGATGGAAATTAATTTCTGAAATTCATCTCAAGTGTGCTTTTTGACATAGAATATAACATACATATTATTATGCAAAGGAAATAGGGAAAGTGGTGAGTTATCCATGTTTGGTGTACATAATGAAAGCAATGAGAAAGAAAGAGCATAATGAATCCCATGATAATCACTTCCTTGTCTTTCTGGCCTTAAAGTTCATCGAGTATGGATTCTAGTTCATGGAGTTTTGCAAGCAATATTGAGTAACTCTTAGTCATTGTGATGAGAGTTTGTGGAAACGGATTGTTTCTTATCCGTAATTCTGTATGTAACCTCCAATTCACTCAACTGTTACGTTTCCAGATTCATTCATACATCAACATTCATTACCTGAATGAATGTATATATAACATTAAAAGTAATAATGTATCTATAATACATAAAAAAAGAGTAAAGAATGTTTTATAATAATAATGTTATCGGATCAGGTTTAATCGTAGCCGTAGATGGGCAATCAAAAGTGTATGACTATGATGATAATAAACCCTATCCCAATTCCCAATTCCCAAATCCAATTATCTTAAATTCTTCTCTCTCTCTCTCTCTCTAGTACTGTGCCATTCGCCCATTCCATGGATTCTAACCCTAACCCCCTCTCCGCCCCACACGCCGCCTCCGAGGCACCCCCTCCGCCGGAAACCCCCGACGCCAACGGCAACGGCTCGCACCCCCGGGCTCCAAAACCCTTGATCTCCGACAGTGCCGCCGTGACCAGCGGCACCACCGAGAAGGACCAATCCGGTGGCGAGGAGGAGACCACCAGCAAACGCCGCCGCCGAAAGAGCCGATGGGACCCACAGCCAGACTCCAACGAACAAAACGGCTCCGATTCTGGCACCAAGAAGAGGAAGTCACGATGGGCGGAGGAGCCAACGCCGGTGTCCATTCATCTGGGAGATCTCATGGGATTGGGAGGTATTGAATTAGATAGCGAGATTCCTGTTTTGAATTCTAGGCTTTTAGAGATTAGTAGGATGATGCAATCTGGTTTGCCCTTAGATGATCGCCCCGAAGGTGCTCGATCACCTTCCCCTGAGCCGGTTTATGATAACATGGGTGTTAGGATTAATACTAGGGAATATCGTGCTCGTGAGAGGTTGCAAAAAGAGAGACAGGAGATTATATCCGCTATTATTAAGAAAAACCCTGCTTTCAAGCCACCTGCTGATTATAGGCCACCAAAGCTTCATAAAAAGCTTTATATCCCCATGAAGGAGTACCCTGGTTATAATTTTATCGGCCTCATTATTGGGCCGAGGGGGAACACACAGAAGCGCATGGAGAAGGAAACCGGTGCGAAGATTGTAATTCGTGGAAAAGGGTCAGTGAAGGAAGGGAGGTTGCAGCAGAAGAGGGATTATAAGCCTGATCTTTCAGATAACGAGGATTTGCATGTTTTGGTGGAGGCGGAGACGCAGGAATCACTTGATGCTGCTGCTGGTATGGTGGAGAAGCTGTTGCAGCCGGTGGATGAGGTGTTGAATGAGCATAAGAGACAGCAGCTTAAGGAGCTCGCTGCTTTGAATGGGACAATCAGGGATGAAGAGTTTTGCAGGTTGTGTGGTGAGCCTGGTCATCGTCAGTATGCATGTCCTACTAGGAATTCGACATTCAAGAGTGAGGTTGTGTGTAAGCATTGTGGGGATGGTGGTCATCCAAGTATAGATTGTCCGGTGAAGGGTGCTACTGGGAAGAAGATGGATGATGAGTATCAGAACTTCCTGGCGGAGTTGGGTGGTTCAGTTCCTGAATCTGCAACGACACAAACCAATGTGTTGGCAATTGGTTCTGGAAATTCTGGAAGCAATCCTCCTTGGGCTAACAATTTCGGATCAAGTGGTGGCACACAACATGCTGGATTAGGGTTTAATCCAGCTAAAAAGGAAATAGATGATACAAACTTGTACATCGGGTATTTGCCACCTACCCTTGAGGATGATGGTCTGATCCAATTGTTTCAACAATTTGGGGAGATTGTCATGGCAAAAGTTATAAAGGATCGACTGACTGGTTTAAGTAAAGGATATGGGTTTGTCAAGTATGCTGATGTTCAAATGGCGAACACTGCAATTGCGTCCATGAATGGTTATCACCTTGAGGGTCGGACCATTAGTGCCGCCGTGACCAGCGGCACCACCGAGAAGGACCAATCCGGTGGCGAGGAGGAGACCACCAGCAAACGCCGCCGCCGAAAGAGCCGATGGGACCCACAGCCAGACTCCAACGAACAAAACGGCTCCGATTCTGGCACCAAGAAGAGGAAGTCACGATGGGCGGAGGAGCCAACGCCGGTGTCCATTCATCTGGGAGATCTCATGGGATTGGGAGGTATTGAATTAGATAGCGAGATTCCTGTTTTGAATTCTAGGCTTTTAGAGATTAGTAGGATGATGCAATCTGGTTTGCCCTTAGATGATCGCCCCGAAGGTGCTCGATCACCTTCCCCTGAGCCGGTTTATGATAACATGGGTGTTAGGATTAATACTAGGGAATATCGTGCTCGTGAGAGGTTGCAAAAAGAGAGACAGGAGATTATATCCGCTATTATTAAGAAAAACCCTGCTTTCAAGCCACCTGCTGATTATAGGCCACCAAAGCTTCATAAAAAGCTTTATATCCCCATGAAGGAGTACCCTGGTTATAATTTTATCGGCCTCATTATTGGGCCGAGGGGGAACACACAGAAGCGCATGGAGAAGGAAACCGGTGCGAAGATTGTAATTCGTGGAAAAGGGTCAGTGAAGGAAGGGAGGTTGCAGCAGAAGAGGGATTATAAGCCTGATCTTTCAGATAACGAGGATTTGCATGTTTTGGTGGAGGCGGAGACGCAGGAATCACTTGATGCTGCTGCTGGTATGGTGGAGAAGCTGTTGCAGCCGGTGGATGAGGTGTTGAATGAGCATAAGAGACAGCAGCTTAAGGAGCTCGCTGCTTTGAATGGGACAATCAGGGATGAAGAGTTTTGCAGGTTGTGTGGTGAGCCTGGCCATCGTCAGTATGCATGTCCTACGAGGAACTCAACATTTAAGAGTGAAGTTGTGTGTAAGCACTGTGGGGATGGTGGTCATCCGAGCATAGATTGTCCAGTGAAGGGTGCTACTGGGAAGAAGATGGATGATGAATATCAGAACTTCCTTGCCGAGTTGGGAGGTTCAGTTCCTGAATCTGCAACAACACAAACCAATGTGTTGGCAATTGGTTCTGGCAATTCTGGAAGCAATCCTCCATGGGCTAACAATTCTGGCTCGAGTGGTGGTACACAGCATGCTGGTTTAGGGTTTAATCCAGCTAAAAAGGAAATTGATGATACAAACTTGTACATAGGGTATTTGCCACCAACCCTTGAGGATGATGGTCTGATCCAATTGTTTCAACAATTTGGGGAGATTGTCATGGCAAAAGTTATAAAGGATCGACTGACTGGTTTAAGTAAAGGATATGGGTTTGTCAAGTATGCTGATGTTCAAATGGCGAACACTGCAATTGCGTCCATGAATGGTTATCACCTTGAGGGTCGGACCATTGCGGTGAGAGTTGCTGGTAAGCCTCCTCAGCCTGTTGTACCTCCTGGCCCACCAGCATCTGCTGTGCCCACTTATCCTGTCCAAACACAGCCACACAGTGCCTACCCATCCCAACAATATAGTGTCGGTGGTCCTCTTGGGAGTGCACCCCCTGGGAGTTATGGTCGGAACCCTGTCCCATGGGGACCTCCTGTCCCTCCTCCATATGCACAGTATCCTCCTCCCCCGCCGGGGTCAACTGTGTATCCTCCTATGCAAGGTTACCCTATGGCTCCTCATGGTGTTCAATATCCACCCCCTCCTGGTGCCCCACCACAGCCAGCAACAACTTCTGGTGAAGCGCATCAGAGTTACCCTCCCGGTGTTCAGACCGAGAACAGTACCTCCTCCACTCAGCCTGTACTAGCCAATGTATATGGAAACTCAGTAACTTCGATGCCACCACCAGCTCAAAATACATTTCCTGCATCTTATGGCTATCCGCCTTACTACGCTGCTGTTCCCCCGCCACTCCCAGTTCCTGTCTCGGCTGCAGACCAACCCCACAACATGGCTAACGTGCCGTGGGCCAGTAATCCTCCAGTGCCACCATCTACTGCTTCACCTGCAGAGAATCAATCCCAGAGTACTGGCAATGTGCCTTGGGCCACAAATCCACCAGTGCCTCCTCCTCCTTCATCTGCGGAGAAATCATCATATGGTGCAGATTCAGAGTACGAGAAGTTCATAGCTGAGATGAAATGATATAGTTTCTTTTGAAGCCATGCTTCAAAGCTCCGGTAGGTGAGTTAGTCATCTTTAGAATTGTTGGTATCACAATTTCTTTTATTAGAAGAGATAAGTTTGTATGCTCATGTATATAGTTTCATGCTGTTGACTTCACTTTAGCACATCTTGTTTTAATATCTGACAAATTTTCGTTCAATTTAGTCATAAGACGGAGTCCTTTCAAAGTTACTTATTTTACCAATGCATATCATCTACCTTCATAATTTTTTAGCTGATGAGCATCATGTTAAAACCATGAGTTGTTTCTGATTTTTTTTACTGAAATCAGGTGAGACTAAGAAGTTTTTGCTAAAGTTAGATCAACAACTCCTATAAGTTTCTTGTTTTTCTTTGTTGTGTCTCTTCTCTTCCTATGTAGAGTTGTTGTATTTCTTTAGTGGCTATAAAATGTTATCCCACTGTTTGTCAGATTATGTTAATCATTAGTGAACTTCTATAGATAAGGGTGTTGCACTTTTATTTGTATAAAACAACTTATTCAATTTTCTTTGTTTAACTTTCTTGTGCTTGAATTTGTCTTGGTCGTTTTATTTGTAGGGCCCTTACAGAAGAAAGGGTAACGGTATGCCTTTGTAAGTATTTATAATATCCATAGATGCATTTTATTTGATTGACATGATGGCTTCAGGTCCATTCCTATGAAGAAAAGGTTGTTAGCTGTGATGGCTTTGGGACCATTCCTATTTTTATGTTTTTACATAGGAGCAGAAACTAGTTACAGTTTCATGGTTCAGGAATAAAATTCAAAAAAAACTGTGCAAAACCATTTCAATCTTCCTCCTTTTTTGTGATGGTTTCTGGTCCATTCCTATTTTTGTTATTCTGCATGAAATTAACTATTGCCTTCTGTATTTTTAATTGTATATTAAATTATGATTCTGTTTCTCTTAACACTTAATTGTTATGATGTTGTAACATTCTGACAGGCCTGATGTTTCTTGGAGCTCTTCTGAACCTGATTTCTTAACCTCTTGCCATATCTTTCTTGGAAGTTTGGGACTGACTTCTTTAACCTTGCTGTACTGTTATGAAATTTGCAGAGATTTGGGCTTGGAGTTGAGAGCAGTCTTCATATAGTGGGGGCGAGATTCAAGCTTATTATTCATACGATTATTATTATTCTTTTCTTATTGTGTAGGACTTATTATTAATCTTTTCTGGTTGCTGATGTTTGCATCTGAAAGTTTGTCTGAACTTTTAGGGCTCCTGTTCTGGTGTTTCATGTTCATACATTTCTGTTGTCATTCTCAGTTGATCAAGTTCACTCAGAACTGATTCTAACTTTTTTATAATTTTGATTATGAGCTTAAATCTTTTTGTTTGAGGACTCTAAATTCTTGGTGTTGAAGCTGTTTTTAATCATACGTCTTATCCTGAAGGTAATCATGCCTTGCTGTTTATCTTAGGCATTTTGGGTTTGTAGGAGAGAGTTTTGTAAACTGATTTGTTCATACGAGTATAAGTGTTTACAAAGTTCCACTTTGGTGGGTAAAAGTGTTGAATAGTTTTCATTTATCAGACATTAGTGTCATTTCCACATTTTGTCTAATTAAATTTTGGCTGACATGGTTTAGTGACCACCAAGCTCTTGTATGATGATACAGGCAATTATGAAGTCTCTCATTTGTTACAGAAGTGATCATTTGGTCCTGTTGATGGTCAATGTTATTTGGCATGAAATGAAGACTGAGGTGAACAGTGTATTTGGCTGCATGCACACTTGGGTGGAACATAAATTTTACGACCAATAAGTTGGACTGGTTTCTCAATTCATCGTTGGTTATCTCTACCCACCCCTTTTGGTTTCTCAATTCACAAGCAACATATCATTTTTAATTTGTTATATTTTCCTGGTCCATTCTAAAATTACTTTAATCTCTAGTGTTGAGTAGCTTATGTTGTAATTATTCATAACCTAAACTTGTATGGTCACTGAAATGGAATACATCATTTGATATTACTCATAATTTTCCAATTCTCTTATCAGCTAAATTTGCATGATAAAAACTTCAATTTCTCATGTTCAATGAACATGAATGTTATATTCGACTAACAATTTCACATTTAATGTCAAAAAATATTTATGGCTTATAATAAATATTATTAACGGTCATTGATTCATTTTAGCAAATCTTGTAGGTGTGGATCTTTGCAATGCTATGTTAGTTCAAAGTTTTGTTTAGAGTAGTGATTGTTTTCTTGACTCCCAACACAATGATCCTAGAACTGATATAATTGTTATCTATGGAGGACTAAAAATACAAATAATAATAATAGGAGTGATTGTAGTTTGAAAAGAGTGTTATGGTTAAAATTAGAGGAATGAAAAGGGATGGAAGAGAGGAAGAACAAAAATATTACCTACTCCATAATAAAATACATTCATCACAAGGGAGCTTAGAAATAGACACATTTAATTAAATGACCCTAATACCCTCATTCAAATTATGTATTATTATAAAGAAAGAAAAGAGGGATACAAAGACGGCGTCGTTTGCTGGGTGGAGTATTTGAGTCATTCTTTCACTTTCTTTCTCTTTGCAGTCATTTATACTGCAAACCATGTTTCACATACGTACTCACCACCACAAGGGCTTGCCCATATGATGGTTACTTGCTCACTAAGCCAGACTCCAAGGTTCTTTTCATAATATGTGAGATAGAGATTATCCATATCCCGTAGCAGTGTTGCATTATTGGAATGTAATAATAATCCATCACCTTGGTAGAACTACAAATCTGCTTTTCTTAAAATTGTATAAATGAATTTCAAGACGAAGGATATTACATATTTAAACCAAATAAAATATGCAAGAATAAGTGAGGAAGATACTAAGCAAGGAAGCAGTCATGAGCAGCCCATGAAATTCCATGATTCAGATAGGAGTCTTGGGTACTGAACCTAAGAAAATTGCTGAATACACATTCTGATGAACCTTTCTAAAAATTTACACATATCCTTAAAGCTTCACTAAGTGGCTATACTAGTTTTATGTTTTTTCTGCTACAATTAGTGTCTACCTCTAAACTAGCATTGTACCTATACATCTAATACCTACATGATGGAGAATTCCTCATCGAGCCCATCTAGTTCTCCTTTAATTCTGTGTTGCCGGATTATCAACACTGACACTGTCATTGAGAAGTCTGGTCCTGAAAGAACATCCCCCACTGGTCCAAGTTCAGGGCACTGTTGCCAGTCATTCATTCCTTTTGTCAATATAGAGTTTACTCCACCTTCTCTTCCAACTATTACCAGTGAGTATTGTCCTTCAAATGATCTGAGAGTAGAGAATGTTTCTGCTGCATTTGCAAGGTGCTTCTCCGTATATGCAATACGGCCTCCTACTATATGCTTTTCATAAAATTGTGCAAAACATTCATCATCCAACACCATCTCCTCCTCTTGCTCTGGAAGGCTGACCCTGCAATCTGCTAATCTTGATGTATCTGCACTTGAATCTACCAGTAGTCTTATTACTGTGAGTTTTACTCCTGGATGTTGTGCTACTCTACTGCCATAAACAAGTGCTTCTCTATCATCTTTTCCACCAATGAATATTGTTGCCACATTGAGTGATACTTGAGATCTTGATATCTTTTCAATGGATCCAAGGCCTCTGTTCACTAGAATCCCCACCGAACAAGGTGCACTCCTCAATAACTGTTCAAAGAAAATATTTGTTGTTGCACAAATCACATGCTTTTCCTTTGCATACTAAAATAACAAGATTATATATTTTTCATGAGCGGGCCAATTTTTATAAGACAGCTATATATGTATATGTTAAGCTATAACTTTGGAAGTATGCTGCTATAGCTTCAAAGAGCAGCTGACTAAGGTTGTGTTTGGTAGGAGGGGAAAAATAGGATGAAATAGGTTCTCTTTGGTTCACCCCTT
The DNA here is from genome assembly GCF_001865875.1 of Lupinus angustifolius. NCBI lineage: Eukaryota > Viridiplantae > Streptophyta > Magnoliopsida > Fabales > Fabaceae > Lupinus > Lupinus angustifolius. The sequence continues at coordinate 65,588 of NC_032015.1, forward strand.
TTGTATGAAACTAAAATAATATATTTTTCAGCCTATTGTCTTATTTTGTTCTGTGTATAGAATAGAGACCGAACATAAGATAGAACTTATATATTCTTTTATTCTGTCTTACTGTAACATATCTATCAAACACACTTAGAACTTAGAATTTAAGGTTTAGGGTTTATGGTTCAGAATCTATATAATAATTATAAATTTTCTATATGCATCTTTAATTTATTGTCTCTAGATTATAACATCGATATATTTCTATTATTTTCTTTTCTTAATTAATATTATCAAAGATGGTCACAATTGATTTTGTTTTGTATTTATTTTTATTTCCATACGTTACCTTTTTGTTGACATATCTGAACCCTTGATTGCCACCATCCAACTTTCCATCCTTGCGCTGGCTCCTGTGGAATGGTAGTATGATGAGGGCAATCATCATGTCCTCTGCTAAAATGCATATGTCTTGTGCCATATTATTGATTGTTGACACTGCCACTGTTCGGTTGAGAGTAATACCATCACCATCCTCATCTAGGTAGGTTTTAAATGAGCTTGTTACTTTGTCTCTCATCTCCATAACTGCCTTGTCTTCCACAGTTGTATGTAATCCATCAACCCTTTCTATTGTGGCTGCTATTTCATCAGTGAGTTCAATCATGTCTGTCACACATACCACAATGCCAGGGTCTGCTGTCCCTCTTGAGATCTCCATCAAGTTGATGGAAGCAGGAACATTATCAGGTCCATGAACACACAGGAGTATCCTTAGCTCACCTGAAGGGTCAAGAAATTCGAGGGCCATGCGATGAGTAGGAGCCCTTCTCCTGGCACGTTTGATGATATGTTTAACGACTGTTGGAGTAGGCACAACTGAGAAGAAGGTTGCAACTATCATCGCAATGCTGGTGGAAATAGTGGCGCCACAACCTATCTGGTAATACAAGGACAAGATAAGAGATTTGATTCAATGGAAAACATGATTTCTCTTGCCTTTTCTATAGTTCTCAATAAAAATAAGTACTAGCTATTGTAGAGTTATCTTAGTTTAACAATTAGAAGTGAATCTATAAACTCTTCCTAAATCCCCATGATCATTTATGCGTGTGCAGAAATGTCATTCAAGGTGTCATATAGATTCAAATTAAATAATTACTGATTCATCCTAGAAATTGGAAGATACACATACAGGAAAGGATAAAGCAAGTATTTGAGAGAGTTAAGAGAGAAAATGATGAGAATACTTACCACTTTGATAGCCAGGTAGAGATGTAAGTGGCCTTTGGTGGTGAGTAGCAATCCAATTGCAACTGATTCAGGCCAGTGAAATCCAAGCATTGCTCCATAAACAACTGTTCCAACAACTTTCCCAACTACTACTACCCCTATGAGAAAAAGTAATCTTGTCCATGTTTCTAAACTTCCAGGCTCAAGCATCCTGAAATCAGCTGCATACCCCATCCACAAGAAAAAGACGGGAAAGAAGATTGTGGTCAATATATAGTTGATTTTTCTGATAATCCATTTGGAAACTCTACCTTCCCTGGGAAGACAAATTCCGGTCATGAAAGCACTTAGAATTGGACTATACTCATATAGAGTTGAGAAGGCACACATGAGGACCATGAAGGCAAGTGACAGCACCAAGTGTGAACCCTTCATGGGTTTCCCTTCAGGATTTTCATTATTAATCCAGCTCATGAATATAGGTGAAACCAATGCTGTGAACAATGTCTGCAAAAGAACTGCAATGATCATTGTAATAGCCCTCCTAATGCGCTTCTTGTCTTCAGTTCCAGAGCAAAGTGTGTCCCATGGCATAGCAATGTAGGCAAGTGAAAGTATCAAAGAGCAGAGGAACTCTGAGTGCATACCTGCTGCTATGACAAGCTTCCCAATATCTGACTTACCTATCTTGAGTTGAGTTATAAGATGTGTTATAATTGGTGATGCTGTGCTAGATAAAAGGGTAGAGAGGGAGAGAGTGAATTCTATTCTATGTTGGGTTGGTAAGTGAAAGAGAAAAGGGCTCAAAAAAACAGCCAAGAGGAATGTGGAGATTATTCCTACATAAGCAACCTGAGCATCCCTTGTTGGTCTTTTGAAGAGTGCATAAGGATCCATTTCTATCCCCAAAGCAAACATATAACACATCATACCAACATCAATGATGAATGCGAAGGTTTTGTTGAATTCCTCATATAGTGAACGTAAGAAACCTAGGTTTCCCATTATTAATCCTACCTGCATGCATAGAAACAATACATGATATGTAATATTACAAACTATCATTAATTTTCAGTTTTCTTTTGCAGTTTTGTACATGTTTGTGGTGTTGTTCTATTCATCGATCAGAACAAGATATGTGAAATGAAAATATAACATGTAGGACATGTATTTTATTTTTATTGGAGAACAACCCACAAACACCTCAAGAACAAGTAAGTTTATTGGTTAGTGTTATTATTATTATTATGATGATGAAAGGGGAGCTTACAATTATGTCAGAAGTAATGCGTGGCTGGGAATAAGGCTTTAGTGCGAAATGTAAACCATTGCGTGCAATCACCATGGCTATAAACACCATGAAATTTGTGCTTAATTGATATATGAGGGAGCCTAGTCTTTGTGAACATTCATTCTGGGTCGCCATTGCCAAGCCAAAATTTGCTCCAAGGTATTAGTATACATATATATATATTTCTTCCTTTTTCTTTTGAGTCCTGTTATCTTTCTTCTTTGGAGTCTCAATCTCATCAACATGGAGAATAAATTTCCATGTCATTGTTTTTGGTGAAAGCTTTTGCAAGAGTTAGTGGTTGTGAATCATAGCTTGGTTTTAGGAGAGAATGGGATAACAGATGTGTTGTTTCTGAATTGGAGGATTTAGCAATTGCATGAGGAAAATATGGATAAATCACAAATATTGAGCCACATCTCCATCACTAATTCTAGGATAGTGCCACCCATCATCTATTCTTTCACAATAATAATGCTGATGTCATGTCCTATTGTTTCTCATGGTATTTTTAAAATAAATGTATAGAATATAAAATATGATATTTAAAAGTTGATGCATGAATAATAAGATGTGAAGGCATTAATTATTTAGAAGAGGAAAGAAAGAAAGAAACCTTTTTTTCAACAATTTGTTATCTAATCAATTTAGAGATGTATGACACTCCAAAGAAATCCGAACATTGTAATTATTTTAAGCTTTACAGTTTGAAGATTTAAGTTCTTTCCCACACCGATTACGATTTCCTTCTCTCAGGAATGAGCTACTTACTTATAGCACATACACACAACACAAGCAGAAGACACATGAAAAAGAAGGATGCTATACAATTAGGCCATTCAATAATATACATATACATGCAGAATCCACACCAAGATACTCTAAAAATACATCTCAACCCTAAAAATACAACAGTGTACTCAAGATGAAAAATGAAAAAATAAGCACCAAGAATCCTACTCCACTACAATTACAACCTGCAAAACAACATATTCACAAATGAGTGGTTTGAGTCAGTTCAATTAAATATAATAATCTGGGCATGCACACTGCTAGATACTAAACATTTCAAGATACATTGTCATCAGACAGCCTGGGTTGTATTCATTCAAAAAATCAAAATGGAACATGAACTGAACTGTGCCACTCACCAATATTTTTTAATGTCTGCCAAGTTGGTAGTGCAGGTAATGACATCTCTGTAAATATCCAAATGGACTAGAGTTAAGCAAAATAACATAATTTTGAATATCAACTACTGCCTGAAAATGGAACGAAAAACCAAATTGTATTAACTTTGTCAAGGCTCCAAGCACATACCAGGTGCACATAGAGATACAGATGTAATTGACGATGATGAAGGCCAGGGTGCAGCAACATTGTCACTCAAATCACATGTAAAGCTAATGCCTGATGAATTGTCAGCTATCACATTTGCAGGCAAACTTCGAAGCAGGCATCCTACATAATACATCACCAGTCTTAATAACAATTCGCTCTAAAAAGATTTTTTTTTCTTTCTCTTTTTCTATCCTATAGAGTTATAAGTATTATCCAAGATTGTAATCTAATAAGTTCAGAGTCCAATATTTGCTGTATGTATGAGGGAGGAACTATTAGAATAACTTAAACAGCCATTCCTCCAGGGGTTAGCTTTTTGGATGGAATTAGGCCCAACTATTCTAATAATGGCCAACCTAACCCAGGTATGCATCTCTAATATCCTCCCACATGCCAGGTTCAAGTAACAAAGCCTAATCCATTATCCTTCAAGAAAGTCTGGGAATTGATTCTTAATATAGACAAACTATTTAGCAATCAGATTTTATATCACAAATTCTCAAGCCACTGCAGCCAATTCCATGAGTTTGATGAACCAAACTGTAAAGATATAATTGAATTATAGATAACAGAAATGAATAAATGCAAGGATTAGAAAAAACAGCGAACCTTCTGGAAGTCCATATGCTGCACCCGGGCCATGCAACCACAACAGAAAAGGAGTTGGATCAAAGAAAGTAAAAGAATGGTTGTCCAACGAAAATAAAAATATCAATCAATGGGATAGACAAATACCTGGTAAGCTGAAATCTTTCAAATCAATATCACAAAGCTCATAAACATTTGTCAATACTCCACCTTTACGTAGCATAGATCCAAAAAGTGTTGCACAAATTATAGCTTGTTTATTTGTAATTAACATTTGCTTTTGTAGCCATGCAATATATGTGTGTAATGAATTACAGCAGGAAGGGTCGGCTACATTCCGACACGCGCTAATTACTTCTGAGGGCTCCTTAAACATCAGAGGACAAACTGTACAAACAAGATTTACATCAGATGAGTTAAAACAACAATGTGCAACAGAATTATAATTCAATTTGTAGAACACACAGATTTAAATATATGCAGCCATTCACGACTACAGTTTTTACAGGTAAATCCTTCTCATATTGTGAATTATGTGCTTCTGGGAACAGTAACATTTGTATAGGATGCCGTAAAGGAAATTTATTTTTGTTCAAAAAATTCATAGGACATGTATTTATAAACATCATTTTAAGTCATGTTAGAATATATGAAAGTATCTCGAAATATCTTAAATTATCTTATAGACAATATGTAGAATGACACTTAGATATATAGAATATCTCATATAAAGATGATTACATCTTAGATATGCATAGAGTATCTTAGAATATCTCTTAGGATTAAGATTGTTTTATCTTATCTTTCATGATTAGTTTATTTATGTATTTAGGAGTCTGCTATTAGTGTAAATAGGGGTTAGTGTTGTATCACCATTCACAATAATATCAATACAATTTACTATTTGGAGAATACTTTTCTCAACTTCTGTATCTATACCATATAATTTCAACATGGTATCCTCCATGAAGGAAACATAGAATTTTGATCCTTTTGCCGGTTGGTTTTCCATTTGTCGCCTTCTTTCCAAATTGTTCTTAGTCATTGTTGTCATCCCACTTTAAAGGTCTGTTGTTTTAGCTACTATTTTATCATCCTTCCAGACTCCCTCTTTAGTACTTTGGTTTTCTGTATCTCACATATCTTAAATTATCTTTCCGGATGTGGGTCCCAATCTCTCTTTTTTCAAACCAAAAATAGACAGAGATAAAGAAGCTGTCAAGTAACAGAGCACTATATTCAATAATAACATGATCACTCAATCACCAGAAAGATAATTTCAACATCAGATGCATTGACAAACTTTTGAAACCTACATTTAAGAATTAAACTACCAAGTAAAACAGTGTACCTTTATTGACTTTGCAGGCAGATAGTATTCGGAATGCCGTATCTGCAGCCTCAAGTGAAAGTTTTTTGGAAATATATGAATAAACCACACCTTTACAATCATTAAGATAATCAGTGTGATTTACTTCCCCGGCCACATTTTCATTATCACTGAACATCATTTGTCTTCCCGAAATCTGGAGTGCTGCATCCATTATTGCAGGCTGGCAAATAGGTCTACAACACTCTTTAAGTTGATCAATAGTGCTGCAAGCCTCAAGTAACTTACTTGTGTTTACAGTTTTTTCAAAGGTAGACACATCCTTCACAGGACATGACCCACCTGTAAAATTGGATGATTTTATGGAGCAAAGGGTAGGGAGTGTACTATTTGCTTGTCTACTGGCTAGGATACTCATGATATCAGAAAAACAATGACCAGCAACTGCATTTGGCAAGACCAACTTATCAGTTTTCATGCTGAAGAAACCCTGAAAGATGTGGATTAAACTACTAAATTGTGGGCAACATATAACATTCCCTACAAGGGGTGCCAAAGGTGCAGAGCAATCAGTTGCTGTTTTATCTAGGATATTTGATAGATCTGAATTTGAAAAGTTTACAGGGCATTTACCAGATAGAACCGGTTCATATCTGGTTGGGAAAGTAGGGTACATTGGTGGCAAAGGCTCAATGGGATATGAGTATTTTGGTAGGACAGCAGGTGATATTTCTATGGGATCAAAGAGTCCAGATTCTCCAGAAATAGGTTCCTTAACTAACTCTACTAGAGAAGAAGTTTGTCGAGGGTCAACACGTGTTTCTTGTGCAGTCACATCTTGGAAAGTAAGAAGGCAGATGAAGAAAAGAATTAGCTGCCAGCACAGAGAACCTGCAACAATATAATCAGCACTTATGAAAACCTAAACTATAAATTGATGATGCAATGACAATGAAGGAAGCATCCACATACTCACCTTTATAACAATCCACATACTGAAACCAGCCCATAACTCCCTAGCCCTCTGGTACCATTGAGTTTTACACAGAAGACACAAGTGAATGGTGATGATAATAAGGCAAATAGGAGCACATAGCGGTGTAGGAAACTAGGTAATACCTGGAAGCATGAGATCTGTCATTGAAAGTGAGAATATAGTTTAGTCTGTTAAAAGATAAGATAATAATGAAAAGAAAGTAGTTGTGAGAATAGCACTTAATCCAGGTGTGAAGATAAAGATGGTATTTGAAATTAAATTTGAGGACTTAGTTACAAGTATTGCAGTACATTATGTGGTATTTGAAATCTCTATTGTTTGAGTAGTGCAATTGTGTATTAAAGGAAAGTTAGATTAGAGGTGGAAGAGTTGAATTAAAACAAAGCTCAGAAATTGGGTACTTACAGTTACAGATTGCAGATTACAGATTACCCTCCAATGGATTCAAACTCACAGCAAATGTAACAAATGAAATGAGGAATTGAGTAAGAACAAAGATATTAACAGCTTGCAATGTAAAAGAGGAAAGGAAAGTATAGTGAAGTAAGCTTCCAAAACGGGAACAGAACAAGAAACCCTAAGCTGAAGAAGAAGAAGAAGAAGAAGAAGAAGAATCACCAAACGCACCGTTTCAATCTCTGCTAGATTCGGATCCATAATGATAGCTCACAAATGGGCCCAACCCGGCCCATTGCAACCCAACACATTTCAAAATACGAAGACGTATATAATCTATACACACTCGGTATAAAAGAATATGAGCATTGAAGTGGGCTATAAAAGTTAAGTGGGCCAGGCCCATATCAAACCCAACAACTTCCTTTCATCTTCATTCATCGATGATGATTATTATTATTACGAAATTCAACAACGATGAACAAAAAGGAACCTTTGCTCCAATTCGCACCGTTTCAGAGCTCTGTGGATGAAGCCTTCTGGCACAGATTGTCTTCTTTGAAGCTCAACAACCTTGGCATCGATGATTCTCCAATATCCTTAATTGGTTCTTCTCTTTTCTTCAATACCATCATCCCATAAATGCATGTTTGTATTTAGAATACCTTATAGCCTTATAAATGCATGTTTGTGTGTCTGTGTTTGACTTGATTGCAGGTTTCTATGCACCTTGCTCACATTCTCAAGTATCAAATCATTTAACTCTTTTAGCTGAGTCTTTGCCTTCTGAATCGAGTGAGGCATTATTAACACAACAAACAAGCCATGGCAACAGGAATAGGTGCTCTGTTCCAGGGATACTTTACAACACTAATACTTTGGAAACCTTCCATGCACTTGATAAGCAGAAGCTATTCAAGGAAGAAGCTGGAAAGGTAAACTATTCAGTTCATGTTATTTTATTACTAATCTCTCATAAGATTACCTTTTACTGTTACACTAGATATGGGATGATATTCTCACCGGAAAAGCTCTGGAGGACTGTTCAGTACTTTCAAGATTCCTTCTTATTTCTTTTGCTGACCTCAAAACCTGGACTTTCCACTACTGCTTTTCTTTTCCTGCTCTCATGCTTCATCCTCCTGCAACTGTGGTTAATCTAAGACCAGCTTCTCAATGGTTGAGCACAGCAGAGGTGCTCCGAGTTTCATTAAAAAACATTTTCTTTGATAATATCACCATTATTTGCATTGACGGTAACAATATTTTATTCTGAAATTCCAGGCTGAATCTCTCTCTGCAGCCTGTAATGAGTGGCGTAGCTCAAAATCAACAACAGGTATAAACCTCTTAAATTTCTTGAGCATCTTCATGCAATCTCATATTTCAACTCTGACAGTTCCTTATAACTTGGCATGCATGATTTGCCTAATAATAAATAGTATTTTTCAGATGTGCCATTCTTTCTAGCCACAATAGATGCAAACTCACATGCTACTGTTAGGCTTCTAAAGGAATGGGAAGCTTGTCAGAAAGATGCTCACAAGGTCTCTTACTCTAATTGTGGTCATGACAACTGAATTCAGTCTTTGTGAAATTGCGTTTTCATTGTAATACAAGTACAACGCACTGGATGTGAAACTATAGACATATTTTTCTATGAAATTTACTACATTCTATTGGCAGATTCTCTTTGGATTTTATGATCCGTGTCATCTTCCAAATAATCCCGGGTGGCCTCTGCGCAACTTCTTAGCACTAATTTCTGCGAGTTGGAATCTCAAGTCTGTTCATTTTTTTTGCTACAGAGAGAACCGTGGTTTTGCAGATATGGGTTTGTCCCTTGTTGGTGAAGCATCAATAACTGTTCCTCAAGGTAGCGCTGCATTAACTTTGTAACAATTATACTGGTGATATGTCTTCTATTCCCAAATCTGTTTTATTGTGTATTGTTTCTCCATTTTAACTTGAAAGGAATACATGTATAGGGTGGAAAGGTGCTGTGCCTAATGCAGTTGGGTGGGAACTTAACAAGGGGAGGAAAGTACCAAGGTGTATTAGCCTTGCCCAGTCCATGGATCCAGCCAGGTTTGTTGCCTGTGTTGCTTTCCCTAGGTCTATTTTCCCCTGAATGCTACTGACTTTCTCAGCATTTTCTTTTGCATTATCACTTTTCTATGTGTTTTTACAGGTTGGCCATATCTGCTGCAGATTTGAATTTAAAGCTTATGAGGTGGCGTGCTTTGCCTTCTCTAGACTTGAGTGTCTTATCTTCTGTCAAGTGTCTTCTCCTTGGAGCAGGCACACTTGGATGTCAGGTTGCACGCATGCTTATGGTGAGTAGTGAGTAAATCCTCTTTTTGATATTTTATTTCTTCTCTTTGTGATAACGCTTATGCTATTGCAGGCATGGGGTATCCGAAAAATTACTCTAGTTGACAATGGCAGGGTGGCTATGTCTAACCCGTTGAGGCAGTCCCTTTATACTTTGGATGACTGTCTTAATGGTGGTGCTTTTAAAGCTACAGCAGCAGTTGAAAGTCTGAAGCGAATTTTTCCAGCAGTGGTAAATCATGAATCCCTAGGACATCGCTTCTTGCTAAAACCAATATTGGCTTCTCTCTTAACTGCAAATTTTCTGGTTCTTTTTCAGGAAGCGGAAGGCATTGTTATGGCTATACCAATGCCTGGACATCCAGTAAATAGCCAGGAGCAGGATAGTGTACTCGATGATTGTAAACGCTTGCATGATTTGATTGATGCTCATGATGCAGTTTTCTTACTGACAGATACAAGGGAAAGTCGATGGCTCCCAACACTTCTCTGTGCCAATACTAACAAGGTTAGCCAGTGCATATGTCACTATAACTCTATATACCAGGATATTGTTTGGTTCACATCTTGAAGTGAAGCATATCTATCCCTCCATAAGTTGGATTGAGTAGCTTCAATTTACGTACTTACATTTTTACTATTTATTATCGATGTGCAGATTACCATTACTTCAGCACTAGGGTTTGATAGTTTCTTGGTTATGCGCCATGGAGCTGGTCCTTTCAGCTGTGCTTCTGACTTCAATGCTGAAACTGCTAACTCTTCATATGCTGATATGCCCAAATTTTGTGAAAATAATGCAAATGAAAGGCATAGATTGGGCTGTTATTTCTGCAGTGATGTCGTCGCACCAACTGATGTAATTTCCTTGCAGAAGTATGTGTGATATTTGAACCTACCTAACATATAGAGCTAATTTGTACTGCCTTTATGCAGTCTACCTCCAACCGCACTCTGGACCAGCAATGCACCGTGACTCGACCAGGACTAGCTCCTATTGCTTCAGCCCTTGCAGTTGAACTTTTAATAGGGATTTTGCATCACCCTCAAGGGTAATTCAGAGAAATATTATTAAATGCTCAAGAAATTCCACCTTTGTTTTATTTTTCTTGCATGAAATTCACATATTTGCAACACTTTTTCAGGATACTTGCAGAAGGTGACATTAACTCCAGTATAAATGGAGCTACCGAGCAACCTCTTGGAATATTACCTCATCAGATCCGTGGTTCCCTTTCTCAGTTTTCTCAAATGACCCTTATTGGTCACTCTTCCTCCAGCTGCACAGCCTGTTGCCATACTGTAAGTTTGTTAGTTTTCTTTTTTGCTTAATCTGTTTCCATTGGACCATTGCCGCAGGCAGTCTCTTGCATGTTGTGAGTATAACATCTGAGCCATAAGCTTGATAGTGTTGTAAGATACTTTTAGGACTTAACTCATTTCTATTTAAATTTTAACTGTAAAATTAAAATAATAATTTATTGGACTAAGATATTTTATTTATTGTTCTTAGCTTAAAATATGTTTTGTATAGAAAGTGGAAGGATGTTTTGTATGGAAAGAATAATGGAATAGGGAATGGGAGAAGAGCCATATCATAGGGATTCGACAAAATTTTAAATTGCCTAACACAATCTTTACCTTTTATCCGGGCTTAGGACTGGCTATGTATAACATCAAGTACCCATAGGCAAGTTTCTTTTTTAAAAGGTGCAACAAGATGATTTCCCAGGAGGTCACCCATCCTATTACTACTTTTACTCAAACATGCTTCACTGCAGAGTTCTTATGGGATCCAGTACATAAGTGCTGGTATGATGGCACCTTAATTGAGATCAGAAAATCGACCTGGTTCTCTTTAATCTTCTTTAGTAGTGTGGATTAGTAGATATATGATCTTCCTCTTTTGGCAAGTTATTTGCTTTAGTGCCAAGGTTCTTGTGCTTGTGTCTAGAAAATGTCCATTGACCTGTATGCTTCACTTGTGAAAGTGTTGATTTCAACTCAAAGGTTCTAGCAAAGTTAAAGTTACCATTAATATTATGTTAATCTATTTTGTTTTGTAAAAATGCAATCATGCAGGTTGTATCAGAGTATCGAAACAGAGGAATGGAGTTCATACTTGAAGCAATTAATCATCCTACGTACCTGGAGGATCTTACTGGACTAACAGAGTTGATGAAATCAGCTGCATCATTCTCATTGGATTGGGATAAGGAGATAGATGATGATGATGATGATGATGATGAAGGATGTGTTGAAATTTAACAATTATTCAGTTGTAGATAAACTAATTTGTGTAATCTATGACCTTTTTTCTTTTTACCCGTTATTAATTGCCTTTGTCACTATGGCTTCACAATTGTACAAAACTGATTTACTTGTCCATGTAATTTATATCTTTTAAAAAAAAGGAAAAAGAAAAGCAATTAGGCAAATAATGTAGTATTTTAAAAAGTATTCATGATGAATGAGGACTGTATCTAGCACTTTCTTTTATTTTAACTACAATGCAGGAGTTTGCTTTGTTGTAGAAAAATTGTGCCTGTCAAGGTTCACAAAAAGCATGATTTCTCTCTTTTTTTGTTTGCTGCAATATTAAAAATAACAATGATATCAAGCTTTGATACACTTCCTTTTTCTTGTTGCATAGGGACGAGGTTGAGCTTATAGAAGTTGTCAAATGTTTGTTGGCAATGTTTATGTACCAAAGTGAGTTAACATACCCTGTTGGAATTCAACAACCGATTGCAGATATAGTCACTATTGTTCCTGAAACCCACAATATATATATATATATATATATATATAGTATTGGCAAGACAACTATTGTTGCTGCAGTATTTAATCATTTGATGCTTTATGGCAAACATAAGAGAAGAATTTAGAGTGCAGAAAGAAATCATCATACTTCATGGAAAAATATAAAATATAAAACATAATGAAGTATGAAATCATGATGGTCGATTTTTAGAGTAAATTTGTGCATGATAGTATAGTCACAAGTTTTGTGGCAAATAAAAATCAGGAGACATAATTTTTAAGAAGTACTCCTCCATGATAAAAACTCAAAAGTTACATTAAAAGCGAACTAAATTGGTAATTAAGTTAAGTTTTCCATCTTAAAAGTAAAAACTGAAGCTGATTGTTGTTAAATTGTATGAGTTGTCGAATCCTATACCTTGGATAAATTACACTTGCTTTCGATGTTAATGAATTTGACATTATATTGGTAGATATATATATTTATTTTTAAGATTGAGTGGTACGATACAAAATAATGTAGAAATGCAGAGACACTGATATATAATAGTATAAAAGAAAACACTTATTGATTATTGAAAAGAAGATTACAAGGAACTAAGCAATTGTTTTAGTTTGAGGAAGAGGAGTGCCCTGTAAGAAATGTTTGATCAAAGAAAGAGCTCTTGCTGGTTGGTAACTTGGCACTTGATGTCCTGCTCCTCTAACTGTAGCAAATGTTAGATTTCCCTTGTATACTTCTGTATACCCACCAACCTGCACAGAATAGGAAACAACAACCATTCACATTGGGCTTTAATTAACTCCTATCCTAGTGCTTTTTATGTATATATAATTAACTTACCTCTCCATATGCAAACCAAGGGTGCCAAACTGTTTGAATTGGAAGATTCAACTTGTCAATGGAATACTTGGTTGAAGTAACAGGTACTCTTCCATCTATGTCACCACTGTATCAGACATACATTAATAAGATCAATATGTATGTTAATTATTACAAGTCTCTCTCTCTCTCTCTATATATATATATATATATAGATTATTACCTAAAAATCCAAACCCTGAGGCCATTACTGAGGAATTGAGTTATGAGAGGTAGGACAGTTGAAGAACTATCAACCCACTTGGTAATAACATCACTGCAAGGTTCCCAGTCATATTTGAGGTGAGTGACATTGGCATGGAGGGCCTCTTGAACATCTCCCCTATTAAGATATGCATACACATAATTCTCACTGCATGGATCGATCACAATCTGCAAATATCCAAAGAAACAAAGGCATGCATGCATGCATGCATCAATTCTAGTAAACTTTCATCACATGCATGGGCTTCAACTTCAATTCCAACTAAATTTCAAATGAAGCTTACAGAGATCTTGTTGGGATGAGCAGTGAGATTGGAATTCTTGCAGACTGGGGCATAAATGTTGTATAAATCAATGAAGGAAATATCCTTATCAATTTCATCTGAGGCTGCGTTACACTCACTTGTCTGATTGCTTGATGAAAAATCACAGGATTTGTTTATATCATATGCTGCTTTCTCTGATATTATTGCATGGCTTGCAAGAAAATCATACATTCCTTTTGAATCTGTCTCATCGTTTATTACTGCATTCCCAATCTATACAACCACAACAAAATAATTACACAACTATAATAATAATAATAATCAAAACCATCTTATCATTTCACTATTTTTTGTTTTACATTATAAGGTTAAGCTCAAAGTCTCATTCTCACTAATTAGAATATCTATATGACTAACTTTCTGGATATCCCTCATGTGGATCCTATACTCTTCCAAGCTATTAGCTATGAGCTTTCTTTAAGTGGATATTAAAATTGCACTTAAAATTCATGTTCCTGTATTTCTTCATAATATATATATATTTGATTTAAGTATACATTATTGTCCTGAGATAGATAGGGTTTATATATCAAGCTTGATAATGCCATAAGTGGACCAAAGATAATCATGTTATCCACAATGCCTCATCACTCATACTATGGTGGGGCCATAGGGACCACTTATTACAACTGGTCCTTACTCCAATAATAATAAAAAATAGCCCTTTACTTTTATAGGGAGAATCATATAGCTATAATAACGCTATCACCAACACCACCAAAGACTCAAAATCAAATGATAAAATCAAATTTGCAATTGCAAAGATCAGAGCTTCACCATTTAATAAACCAATCATTATGAGAACCAAGTCTAACCAGTTATTTCTTTCTTAATCATTATGAGAATAGCAAGCAAAACTTTAATAGAAGATAGGTAAAAAAATAAATCATTTTACAACCATTAAGATGCATCTTTCATTTATGTTTAAGAGCGAATTAAACATACAGTTAATTATCATTTGTAATGTTCTTTCAAATTGGAAAGTAAAAAGAAAGAAAGATGATAATGATGATGAAAGCACATACCAAGATTCCTTTGAGGTTGATGATTGTCTTGCGTGCCTTTTTGTTAAATTGTAGAATAGTATGTGCAAGTTGAGGGACATAATGGCCAGCATAACTCTCTCCAGAAATGTAGAATTCTCTATTCTTATACTCAGGAAACCTCTCCAACCAGTTCACCAAGAACAAATAGTTATCTACAGCTGTTTTTTTATCTCCATTGCTTGAATAATCTGATGATCTATTTGAATAAGAAAACCCTACCCCAACAGGTGACTCCAGGAACAAAACATTTGCAGCTTCAATGTCCAATTAAACCACATGTCAACAAATTTTAAATATTTATTTTGTAATAGTAAAAATAAATGGACATTTTTATTTTATTTTTGTGTACCATAGTTCCATGAATAGTTATTTCTGTATAGTGTTTTGCCATCACTATTTACTCGAAAGGGTCCAAGTTCTTGCATTGCTCCATAAGCAAGAGATGAACATCCTGGACCTAAGAAGTGAAATGATAATGGTAATTAATTAAACAATTGTAGAGAAGTAAGTTTAACTATTTCTCATCATTTTTTAACATATATTCTTGCATGATGCACTCACAAACACAAGCATGATGTTACTCTACCAGCTAAACAGACACATGATGCTTGCAAGTTGACAAATTAAATATCATTTTTCATATCCAAAGAAAATGTTCATCATTATTAGTAGGATCTCTATATAATGACAAAATTGTTAATATTGGCGATTAGAGTTTATAAATTGTTAATATATATATATTATCTTAATGGTGTTTTAGTCAATATTCCTTATAAATGTATGCACGCCGACAAATCCCTCCAGAAGCTTGAATTATGGGATTTGAACCCCTACTATCCCCCTAAAACACCACCATTAACAATTTTTATAATAAATTAATATTTCTGTAACAATTCATCCCACTTTAAATGATATAAAAGTCATGCAATCAATTATTATTTCATGAGAGAGAAAATAATTACAACTACATGATGTACCATAATAATGTGTTAGTTGAACAACTCTTATATTATATACATATAAACAAATTGTATGTGTTGTTATGATTGGTTTGGGTGGCTCCAAAATTTCTTCTTTAACATTTGCAGCCAAAAGGTTATGCAAGTAGCAGCAATCATTGACACCTGGTGTTAATATATGATTTTCATTTATCTCATTTGATTTACCTTGCACTTGCAAGAAATTAAAATCAATAATTTGTTTACTAATAACAGATAAAACAAAATAGAGCATTTTGGAAGGAGAAGGAAATAATGAAATGGAAACGTCTCTATAGTATGTATTTAACAAGAATTTTAGGGTAGGTTCATTACTATTTTGTGTGGCCTATTTTGATTTATGCATGTAGGTAGTATGTCTAATTAAGTGAAACTGTGAAGGCACAAAGAATCATTTTCATGTGCATGTGTGTGGACACACTAGTGGCCGCAAGTGCCCAATGCTTTCAACTTAAGCTACAAAAGTAGCTTTCATGTTAATTTGAGTGTCTCACACTTCAATTTCATCAATCAATACAGATGCATTGACCTTCTCATAATGCAGTTGAACTAAAATATAAAAGTAACATTTTAATAAGATCTAAGTGGTATATTATATTACCTCCATTGAGCCAAAGAAGAAGTGGGAGTGATTGTTTAGAACGTTGAGCTTCAACAAAGTAGTAGTAAAAGGCACTACCAGCCACTTTATCAATTGTGACATACCCTCCATATTGAGAGAACTTTACTTGAGGTTGCCCAGGAAGCCTCTCAATCTTATCTTTCTCTTTTAGTCCCTTTTGAGAATGAACAATAACGGCATCATCATCATCATCATCATGCACAAACTCTTCAACCTTAAACTCACTTCTATCAATTTGTGAACCTCCTCTTAACTTGGACTTGTGCAAATTATCAAGAGCTCCAACCTGCTTGTTTCCACATATTTCAGCCACAAAGAGTGAAAGAATAATGTGAAAGGATAGAAGAACAAAACAAATTGCTTTGCCCATTATGTGTGTTGATAAAAAGAGTGTGAGAGCAATGGAAGGTATATATAGGGGGATCGATGAGAATAGAGGGTATGGAGGCTTATTGGTGTATTGTCTATATGAATCCAAAACTAGCTACTTTTATTTATTTATTTGACCTTCATAATGTAGATTTTTAAGTTGCAAGAAGCATGAATGAAGGGGTAGGATTGGGGTAGCACAAAATTTATATGATAAGGATATGAGCACCAAGTTGAACCTTAGGAGCATGTTATTCATCATTGGCCACCAATCATGTTCTGCCATGTGAGTGGATTTTAGGGGCTACTTTCAATCAGTGGCACATGCAACTATGCAAGTAAGAGAATAAATTGATTCAATACAAAATAAAGTAACAACATCTAGGAACCAACTAAAATGAAAAAAATATGATTTCATTTAATGTAATTTAAAGTTGATTTCTATGTTTCAAAACTGTTTTATTTACCTTATTATTTACGTAAATTAGCCGAGTATATGAGTTTAGAAGAAGAAGAAATGAAATGGTTAAAAAATCAAAACCAAACAAAAGTCACAAAAATAATAATAATGGAAAAAGTAAGGGTAGAGATTTTTTTTGGTTGCTCAAAATTTTGTGTATACTAGTTTTATTCTTTTGAAGTTAAAAAACTCAAAATCATATTCAAACCATTCCATTAAATTAGTGATTATGATGTGGAGTAAAATTTAAAAACTTACTTCTTACGTTATAGTAAATAGATCCCCACTCGTTCAAAAGCATCAAATGAGTCAAATTATTCATTTTTAATTATTTTATTACCTATAATAGGAACAATTTTAACTCACATTCCCGACATTTGAATACTAATTCATATTTTTATATTTTCTTCAATAAAATTGATAAACACCAAAATTTATAAAATCTAAAGTGATTGTTTAGACAAAAATGAATTAAAAAAAAAACTTTTAGCCGCACTAAATGATATCTTATCAATTTCAAATCACTTTATTCATTGTTAAGTTAAAATCATTATTAGGTGCAAAATTTTATATCTTTATTTAAGAGAATAAATATTTCCTTATCCCATGAGATAATTTATTTTTTTAAATTGATTTATTGTTTGACATATGTCTTGTTTGTCTTCCTTCTATAAATTTTTATTTTAAAATATATTTTAAAAAATAACAAAAAATGCATATGTCAAACAATGAATGACTTTAAAAAGATAAATTATCTTCATAATATATTTTATTTTCTTTATTTATACATTTTAATCACATTGTTAATAATTCGATTTAGATTAAAATAATTGATTATGAAAATTCAATAATGTTATTTTAACACATTCTCTTATGATAAATAAATTATTTATAGTTATTTTATTTTTTATCTCTTGTTTTTGTATTTTTCTTCCAACACTCTTATAAATATTAAATATGTATGAAAATAAGAGTGTAACATTTATGCACGATTAGTGTAAAAATTTATATACATTATTATACTATCTACCATCAATTTCAATTATTATTTTTGAAATCAATAATTATTAAATATAAATGATATATGATATAATGATAGTATATAGATGTGTTTCTCTAAAAATAAAGTTGCTAATGATCATTAAAGCACATGTTAAGTGACCCCACCTGCCATTGGGATTTTCAAATACTAAAGGTCAACTTTGAGGCTTTTGAGTTGTGATCTCTACTTTTCATTGATAAACTTAACCTTGTATAAGAGTTTAATATTAATGAATAGTTATTGTAAAATTTGTTATATAATTAAAGTATTATTTATTATTATTTTATTTAATTGTTCATTATAAATAATATAATTATACTGTAAAAAAACACATTTATTGTCCGAGGCAAGTGAATTCTAAAAGTTGAAATATAATATTGTTTGGTCACAAAATTATAATATTATTAAAATTTTAATTGAATATTTTTATATTTATCACTTCTAAGTTCTAACCAGGGGAGCGACCATCAAGGGTCATGTTAAGCAGTTCATTAAAAAAAAAAATTAAATATTTTAATTTTTTATAATGGTTTTAGTATATTAGATAGTTATACTATAAATTTATTCGATAAATATTATAATTAACACAAGGTAGTTAAAACTTTAAGAGTCAACAAAACTTGAACTTTATAAATGACAATTATGTTCAATTTATTGTTAAATTTCACATAGTGTCCAAAAAGATTCAATTTCTTTGACAAGACCTCATATATGTTAGGATTACTATCATTATTAACATTTTGATATAAAAAATAATATAAAGTGATATAGATGGCTTCCATAGTTTCAATCATACCAAATTATAATAAATATTATATTCCATAAAACCAAATGAGCAAAATAAATGGAGAGAGTTATCCCTATGTATCTGTGAATATTCTCGACTCGGATAAAATTGACTCCAGTATAAAGATATATGTGAAAAACAAAAAAAAAATTGGATAGAAATCCTTCCTATGTAGATTGGAGTTTAATTAAGCATCCTTGTAATTTTAATATAATGCAATAAGTCAAACCAATTAATAGGACCTATTGAATTTGAGGGATTTTTTTTGGGTGGACATATGTTGTCCCAAAAACATATGAAGTGACATACTTTATGGGACAGAAGATGTGCTCCTTTTTTGTATCCCCTCATCGTATCCTTTTCTGGTCATCAGAAACTAATTAAATTCTTTCGGGATGTATGATTGTCTTTCCTAACAAATATTGTTTATAGAAATCAAATTATTGATTTTTTATCATCGCTATAATTTAACAGAATTTTACACCACTAAATTAACACGTTTTTTTTTGTATTGAACAAAGGGATTAACAAGGTAGGTATAAATTTTGTAAGTATATATCATGATTAGAAAGAGACAAGTATGTGAGTATTCCTATAGTTGGATCCATTTATTAAAAATTGGAAGACACCAAAAATGCATGAGGTGTAACTGATTAAAGTGTATGTAATTACGTACTCATGGCCCGGTGGATGGTTTGAGATGGAGGTCATCATACAAAGCAAGACTAGAAACTAACCCATATATATATATATATCAGCCTTTTTGTGAAATTGTTAATCTGGTACAGGTTGAAAATGATGATAAAGGGATGAAGTTTGAGCTGGATTCCACATCGGCCCATTGAAACATGCTTAGTTGACCATGTTTCAAATATCACCATTATTTTTATGTCTACACATAACACATGTACCATCTCATTATTATACTCTCTACACAACGATTGTGAATAATGTATATTGTGGATATAGATTATCCCATAGTATTATGTATATGTATATGTATATGTTTCAATCTTTCCATGACAATCAACAAACAAATGAAGTTTATTAGTTGTAACTTGTAAGTTCAGGGGATAGAAAAAACATACTACCCTAAATGCATGCAATACGGTGTGTGAGTCTCCTTCATCATTTGTGTATTATTATTACTTACTAGTCATACGTGTGGATATCTCTTTGGTTGAAACAACATTACTTTTTTTTATTTATTTATTTATATATAAAGAGAAATAAAAATGTTGCATGATATAAGAAATGATAGTTAAAAAAACATAAATAAGAAAAAGGGAGTAGTAAGAAGAAGCCCTCGCTATAAGCACCGCAAAAGAAAGAGAGAAAGAAATAGAGAAAGAAAGAAAGAAAGAGAGAAAGAGAGAAAGAGAGAGATCCAATTTGAATTTGATCAGATCAGATCCAAACAAACATTCACAATTCACAGATCCAAAGAAACATTCAGAATTCACAGATCCAGTTCCCAATGGCGTGTATCAAAGGGGTCAATCGATCGGCGTCGGTTGCTCTGGCGCCGGACTCACCCTACTTGGCTGCCGGCACCATGGCCGGCGCCGTTGATCTCTCCTTCAGCTCTTCCGCCAATCTTGAAATATTCAGCCTCGATTTCCAGTCCGACAATCACGAACTGCCGCTCCTCGCTGAATTCCCTACCTCTGAGCGCTTTAACCGTCTTTCTTGGGGGAAAAACGCTTCCGCCACCGATGAATTCGCTCTCGGCCTCATTGCCGGTGGACTCGTCGATGGAAACATTGATATATGGAATCCTCTCTCGCTCATCCGGTAATTCACCCTTTTTAATATTGGAAATGGAATGTACTTGTGTTCATTTTAGACAACTTGTAACCTCATTAGAAAGATTCTTAAGTCAGCATTACTGCCTTTTTAAATGTTATGGATCGGATTTTGCATAATGATATTGGAAATGAAATGTGGTGGTGGCCATTTGAGTTTGGTGCTGTTAGGTTAGAGAATTTGGAAATGATCGCCAAGTGAGTAGTACCGTGTTTTTAAATGCACATAAAACAATCGCGGCCTTTATGCAAATCAAATTCTACTTCAATTTGGTACTTTTTTCTTTCTACTTTATTTGTTTTGAACATATAGCACTAATTTTCATGTAGTACTTAGGGTTTTGGTGTCATGACTTTTGAGGTTGATATGAATACATCTGATTACAGCTAGATGTACAATCTTCATTTTTTAAATTCAGAAGATAAAAGAGTGAACTTCTTGGGAGGATAGGGTAGTAATAGTTTAATACCCTCCTAAAACACCAAAGTGTGAAGGGAAAAAAGAAACAATAAAAGGAATACATAATCTAAAAAAGAGCTGCACAGACTGTTTTTGTTAAACAAATAAAGAATTTCTTATTCTTTTGGTATTCCTTTCTGGGATTGTGCAGCGTTTTCATGCCAGTAATGTGAATGAAGAAAAGTTGATAGTTTCACATTAAATTTATGTATTACAATGATAAAGCCTTGAAATTTTAATTCATATGTGTAAAATTCTTCAATTTTGTTTTGTGAATTCAATATCATTCATCCTATCGAGAATTGTAAGACACAAGTTTTTCAATTTTCTAATTTGAGCAATTATATCGGTGGTTGGTGGTTGATACAAGTGAGATGATCTTATACTGGCATTCACTTATATCTTATGAAGCACAAACACGGATACATTCCAGTGACACGACACTGGCACTGGCACAAGGACACACCAAATTTGTAATTTTTAGGACACGACGTGCATGGACACAGCATCAAAACATTGTTTTCATGCTTTATAGCTTATATGTAATATATCTAGTATTTAATTTATACTAACTCGAAATCAAGCTCTATTCAAATTGTAACACTACAAACTGTCTGCCACTAAAGTAGAGACAAGTAGTAATTGCTGTTGGGGTAAACAATTGGTGCATTATTGCTGGCGTGGCGTTTCTCTTTGGTTTGGTTGAAGTTGTTGGTAAAATATTTCAGTAATTCCGAATATTTGGATTTTGTAGCTTGATTGATTTCACTTTTGGTTTTGGTGTCATATACAATTCTCTCTTTGCCTCTTTCAATGGGTTTACTTGCTTGATAATTTCTCAGTTCGGAGGCAAAAGAAAGTGCTCTTGTTGGACACCTTGTAAGACATAAAGGACCAGTAAGTTTTTCTTTGCCTTTATGAGTCAACGTTACAAGTTTAAAATTGTTTTTTGTTCAGCATGTGTATGATTCGCTAACATGTAAAATCCTATCTTGCCATTTTTTAAAATTCAGGTTCGTGGTCTTGAGTTTAATGCCATTGCACCAAATCTTCTTGCATCTGGGGCTGAGGATGGGGAAATTTGCATATGGGATTTGGCCAATCTTTCAGAGCCTACTCATTTTCCACCACTCAAGGTCAGATATCCTTCTTCTGAGAGTGTTTACAAGTGTAATACCCCTTTTTTTGAATAGATTAATATGTTTTGTATCTTCAAATATCCATCTTTATAATGTAATAAAATTTATGGGCTTTTTAATTTAGTGTAGTATGGAAATCATGCAGGGTAGTGGTTCTGCTTCCCAGGGGGAAATTTCATTCTTATCTTGGAATAGTAAAGTCCAACACATATTAGCATCAACTTCGTATAACGGGACCACCGGTGAGGAAGGGATTCAGCCCTTCTTTTATTTTTCGTTGTCAATGTTGTGTTGTTTGATGATGATATACTAATTTTTTTATTGTTTTATTTTTCCAGTGGTGTGGGACCTAAAGAAGCAAAAGCCAGTGATAAGGTAACCTGGTTGATCATCTTTTGCCTTTTGATGAAGTCTATTATTTTGTTACAAAAAGAAACATTATAACATTCTGTATCATGTGAACCACAGCTTTGCGGATTCACCTAGGAGACGGTGCTCAGTTTTGCAGTGGAATCCTGATATTGCTACGCAGCTTGTGGTTGCGTCAGATGACGACGTCTCCCCTTCTCTGAGGGTATAATTAATGCAGGTTAATTGTGTCTGTTTATTTCAGGGCTAGTATTTATTGACCTTACACGTTCATATTGATACAGCTTTGGGATATGAGGAAT
Organism: Lupinus angustifolius; assembly: GCF_001865875.1. Taxonomy (NCBI): domain Eukaryota; kingdom Viridiplantae; phylum Streptophyta; class Magnoliopsida; order Fabales; family Fabaceae; genus Lupinus; species Lupinus angustifolius. The sequence goes on from NC_032015.1 coordinate 88,658, forward strand.
ACAATGACACCGGTAAAGGAGTTTGTGGGACATAATAGAGGTAATGATACCCATTAATTAGTTTGGTGTATAGTTATTCTATCATACCAAAAACCTTATGGTAGCGATCTTCACTTTCATGTTACTGTCGACAGTTAGAAGATCCCCTTGGTATTAGGCATCTGCTGCTGTTATTTATCTGATTATTGTTATTTTTTTGTTAGCTATGTTGTGCTCTTGCCTATTGCTTGTTTTCTTGAACTTGATTTTTGAACAAGTATAACATACTGTGACGTGTCTTATATGATCATTCCTGTTGAAAATTAAAGTGGAGACTCGTATGTATATTTTATGATCTATATGCTGTGTGAATGTAAAACTTATAGCTTTTATTAAAGCTACAGAGTAATCCATAATCATTTTAACTGACTAGATTATGTTCCTGAATCTCTTATATTAGGTGTAATTGCAATGTCATGGTGTCCCAATGATAGTTCTTATTTGCTTTCCTGCGGCAAAGATAGCCGAACCATATGCTGGGACACAATTTCTGGAGAGGTGGTGTTTGGCTTTCTTTTACCCTCAAATTTCACAATAACCCAATTGGGTTGGCTTATTTTATTTACAGGTTCAGTAGTGACAGTTTTTTCTTTTTTGGGTGGGGTCGGGGCACAGATTGCCTGTGAATTGCCAGCAGGGACCAACTGGAACTTTGATGTGCACTGGTATCCTAAGATACCTGGAGTTATATCAGCATCTTCCTTTGATGGAAAAGTTGGCATATACAACATTAAGGTACATGCATTTATTTTTGGCTGTTTTTTTTAATACTTTTTTTGCACCCATATTTTATTTTCTCAACTACTATTGACCATAAATTTAGGAGATAGTAGTTATAGTTATTGCGACATATGCTGAAATGTCTTACAATGCATAAAAAGAGGGGAACATATTGGATCGTGCATGTAGATAGAAAAATAAATAAATAGATTCACACGGGATAACTTTACCATAGATAGATGGTAAGGGTATCAATTCATTGATTAATATTTTACTCTAAAGGTACAAATGTTAAAATAACCATTTCCACATCCCTCCTCTCTTATGCAACTTTATTCAAGATTAATTTACTGTGGTCTTATTTTTTTCATGCATTTCTTTCATTTTGTTCTTCATCTCATCCTTTATCACTTCAATTCTGTTACAAGTCATTAAAGTTGTTTTATAACGAAAGCTATAGACACGACACTGATCCCCAAAATTACATATTGCATTCATAAAATTCCCAGAGCTTAGCATTTTCTGATGATCAACTTCTGACTATATTGTAGACATTCAATTTTGTTAGCCTAGTTTTTTTATAAAAGTAATGCTATATCCTCCTACTAAATCCAACTATCCACAAGAAAGTGACATGTGTCACTTGTAAACCAATCATTAATAAACAAAGTACCACTTTGTGATATATGTCACTTTCTTGTGCGTAGGAGCATATGTAGGAGGATTTAGAAGGAGGATATATCATTTTCCTTTTGATGAATCACATCATTTTTCCATCAGTTTAGCTTAATTAGGTTACTTGTAACATTTTTCATGAAACTTTCTTATACTAGTATTTAATTGACTGTATTTTCAACCAAATTAGACAAGTTGAGGGGTAAAATTCCATAAAATATATAAGAAAGCAAATTATGCTTAGATACATTTTTTTAATTCTTAGCATAGTCTACTTTCCAGATTCTCTTGTTGTAAATCTCTTAATTTGCCATATTATTAATGGTATTATATGATCTTTTGTGCAGGCTTGCTCTCAATATGGTGCTGGGGAAAATGATTTTAGTGCAGGTGGCACATTTGTTTTGGACTTATATCAAATAAAATACTACCTGTGTATTTAATTTTCCAAATATCATATGCCTGTGACATTCTCAAACACTCAGTCTGTGCAGCTTTCCTTTATAGCATTTTGTGGGTGTTTGTTTTATTGGATGGGGAGGGTTAAGCAAGGCATTTTGCTCTCTTAGCATACCTTGTTTTTTTTTTGGAATCTCTTAATGAAATATGTTTACTCTACAGTATCACTGAGAGCTCCAAAATGGTATAAACGTCCTGCTGGTGTGTCTTTTGGCTTTGGAGGCAAACTTGTGTCATTTCATCCAAAGCCATCTACTGCAGGTTCTCCAGCTGGGGCCTCAGAGGTAAAATTTAGTGCTTTGATGATATTTACTTGTCCAAGTTTTTAAATCTCTGGGTTGAATTCATCACAGTTTTAATTTTCCAGGTTTATGTGCACAACATGGTAACTGAAGGCAGTCTAGTGAGCCGTTCATCTGAATTTGAAGCTGCAGTACAAAATGGGGAAAGATCCTTATTGAGGGTTTTGTGTGATAAAAAATCTCAGGAATCGGAGTACGTCTTGTTCATTAAGAGCAACATTGTCTCGTGATGTTTGCTTATGATGCCTTGGCTAACCTGTAACTTGTGCATATCTTGTTTGCTTTTTATTGTTGTGACAGATCTGAGGAGGAAAGGGAAACATGGGGCTTTTTGAAAGTTATGTTTGAAGATGATGGGACTGCAAGAACAAAACTTCTCACACACCTTGGTTTCAATGTACCCAGTGATGCAAATGAAACAGTTAGTGATGAACTTTCTCAAGAATTAAATGCTATTGGACTTGAGGACACAACTGCTGAAAATGTAGGACAAGTGCCTGCAAATGAAACTGCTATTTTCTCTTATGATAACGGGGAGGATTTCTTTAACAATCTTCCCAGTCCTAAAGCTGATACACCTTTATCGACTTCTGTTGGCAACTTTGTTGTCGCGGATAGTGCAAATGAATCAGAGAAAATCCAAGATGATGTAGAAATAGAGGAGAGCAGTGACCCTTCATTTGATGACAGTGTTCAACATGCTTTAGTTCTTGGGGACTACAAGGGAGCAGTTGCGCAATGCATATCTGCAAATAAATGGGCTGATGCTTTAGTTATTGCTCATGTTGGTAATGCTTCCTTGTGGGAAAGTACACGGGATCAATACCTTAAGATGATGAGATCACCATACTTAAAGGTAGCTGATAATTACATCATACAATCTGAGTTTCATACCTGTTAAATTCTGACCGATACTACCCGGTATTTGATCTTTGTAAATCTCATTCCTTGTGGACCATTTCTGTTTTCAGATTGTATCAGCAATGGTCAGCAATGATCTCTTGAGCCTTGTGAACACCAGGCCTTTAAAGTTTTGGAAGGAAACCCTTGCTCTTCTCTGTAGTGTAAGTATATTTGGCCTTCACTGCTTGTGTAGGACTTCAATATTGATGATTGAGTTATTATGTCAAGCACTCTTATTATTGTTGCTATTACATATTAACAGTTTGCTCAGAGAGATGAATGGACAATGCTTTGTGACACACTTGCTTCAAAACTCATTGGGGCAGGCAACACGTTAGCTGCAACTCTTTGTTATATATGCGCTGGCAATATTGATAAAACAGTTGAGATTTGGTCAAGGAGCCTGTCAACCGAGCATGAAGGAAAATCTTATGTTGACCGTCTTCAGGTATAATTGATACTCTCACTGTAGGTTGTAACTATGATATAAAATTGTCAATAACCAATATTGCAGCTGGAAAATTGACAAAAATTATATACTGTTAGGATTTGATGGAAAAGACTATTGTGCTTGCCTTGGCAACTGGGCAGAAGCAGTTTAGTGCTTCTCTATTCAAGCTTGTTGAGAAATATGCTGAAATTTTAGCAAGTCAAGGGCTATTGACTACAGCAATGGAGTATTTAAAACTGTTGGGTTCTGATGAACTGTCACCTGAACTTGTGATTTTAAAGGATCGAATTGCACTTTCTACAGAGCCTGGTAAACCTTGTTCTTGTACTGTTATACATTATAGGAAAGAGATTAGGAAAATGATGTCAAAGGGATGCTGATTAGCAATTGATCCTTCATATGCAGATACTGCATGATGAATACTTCAACTGTTAGCGTTGTCATTTTTAAGTAGAGTAGCATTATCTGAAAATTATGTTATGGTTAAAATTTCAGTGCTTAGTTCTTTGTTGTTGTTAAGGCATGGTCTAACTTTATAGACCTAACCTAACCATGTCTTCCTCTTTTTTTTTGGAGGAAGCGAAGGGGATGTACTACAAAAAACTGAAAAGGGAATTCTTGGTAAAAATATTTCCACTTTTAGAAAAACTTAACCACTAACCAAGTAACCATTGATGTAAGGAGTAATAAAAAATGCTGTGATCTTATATCATTTTGGTTTTATATGGTAGGAATCATTTTTTTAAATTATGTCTGTTCATGCTTAAAAACAAGTGTTTTTATGGCATTGAACTAAATCATTGTCATCCAGTGTTCATGGGAAGAAAAGTAACCCGGCTTGGCCAGAATTTAGCCAGGCACTGGGCTCTGGCTGTATTAAAAAAATAATAAAAATAAAAAGATGGAATAGATTATATTATTATTATTATTTATTTCATATTAAATATATATTATATAATTACATATATAATAGTGAATAGAAAGATATTAGGAACAAAAGAGAGAAGATATAAAGACGGCATTTTTTCAAGCCCTGCTTTTTGTTTATGCAATGTAACATAAATGTAATAATCCCATGTTTTTATGTTACTTGAATGGTTAATTGTTCATAAACTCGAAACAAATTTATCAAGAGTTATTTTTTAGTAAAGATGTTTTTAATTTCTTTTGTATGAAAAATAAAATCAATGTCAATCATACTAAGCTTGTAGAACTGCAGCTCACTTAAGTAATCATTTGTTGGTGGACAGGCGTAATAACAATTTGATATTAGAGATTCTTGATTGGAAATATTTGTGCTTGTGTTTTTTCTTTTCAATTAATTATTAATTCATTATGTTTTTTCAGTTGTTTGGTGTTTCCAATTTTTGTTCCATCATTTGAAGATTTCTATACACCTTTGTTTTCTTAACTTCTTCCCTTTAAATTATGGATGCAGAGAAAGATCTCAAAACTGCTGCTTTTGAAAATTCTCAATCACAAAGTTCTTTATATGGTGCTACTGATAATTCCAATTATAATAGAAATTATTATCAGGTAATTACTTTAGCTTTGCTTTTTGGAATTTTTTTTTTTTTACAAAACATATTGTGTCATTGAATTGAAATTTATTCCTCTTAATGTTTGTTGCTTAGGATCCAGTATCTACTCAAGTGCAACATGGTGTTTCGGGAAATCAATATCCTGAAAACTATCAACAGCAGTTTGATCCTAGGTACGGAAGAGGATATGGTGCTCCTACTCCACACCAGCAACCCCAACAGCCTAATTTGTTTGTTCCACCACAGGCTACTCAGGTTCCCCAAGCTCCCCAGGTATATAATTGTATCTGGATAATTCTTGTTGGAGTTATTGCTTCATGGAGTGGTGGGTTCCTTCAGTTTTTGTCGAACATGGGACGCAAAATGTTAGCCTACAAATGGTTTATTATCAAATTACATTTTAAGATATAGTTTCTGGAAATAGTCTCTCCTCGTGTATGGGTAAGGCTGCGTAATCTACCATCCCCAGACCCTACTAAGTGGTAGCCTTGTGTATTGGGCCGCCCTACGTTTTTAACTACAGTTCAATAAAAGATATTAAGCAGAGGCCGTAGTTCATCAAAAACATTTTTTTCTTTCCCCTATATTTGGCCAAAATAGTTTGGAAGTGATGAAACATTAACATATTTAGAGTGTCAATGTTGCCTCAGCAATAAACTACATTTAACTATAGTTCATAATCTGTACTTGTTATAAAATGATTGGGAACAGAGAAGACAAGTATCTTCTGAAGGTTTTTTCTTTGCTCTCTATCTCCCCTTAAGAGGGTATGCCTAGGTGCAATGATAAGGTTGTCTCTTTGTGACCAAGAGGTCACGGTTTCAAATCCTGGAAACAACCTCTCCCCTTAAGCACTCTTAAGTCAATTTAGTGTTGACTTACACCATACTTGGCATATATTCTGTATTATGAATTTGACTGAGTGGTTGATTTCAAATAGCAAAAAAGTAGTTTTGGGATGTGAACTGTAATTGCTACCACAAGCACTAGAATCCATATCGGAATCATCCTTATTATTATTTAGTGGTCTTTAGTCGCAGATCCCTCCTTGTATAAGATTTTATGTATTAGTTGCATATTTATGTACTTCTGTCACTGCAATGTGATGAAATCGAAGTGTCAAATGTAGGTTGTGTACTTGTGTTTGAGTAACTGAACTTCCAGTATAAGATTTTCCCTATTGCTTTTTATTTGTATTTATCTTTAATAATTTCTTTCTTGCAGATGAACTTCTCAAATACTGTTGTCCCACCACCTCCTTTGAGAACTTTTGATCCTCAAACTCCTCCTGTGCTTAGAAATGTGGAGCAATATCAACAGCCTACATTGGGTTCTCAATTATATAATGTCAGTAATTCTTTTAGTTTCAAATTCCAAGTTACCTAGTACTTGTGGTTACTTTTGGATTCAAACTTGGCTTTCTGTATTTCAGACAACCGCCAATCCACCTTACCAGCCTGCACCCCCTCCTCCATCACAAGTTGGTTTTGGTCATAATCAGAACTTGTCACAGGTTGTGGCTCCTACCCCGAGTCCAGTGGGATTCATGCCTGTCTCCAGTTCTGGTATCCAAAGACCCGGGGTGGGATCAGTGCAACCTCCCAGTCCCCCTCAAGTGCAACCTGTCCAACCACCTGCATCACCAGCAGCTCCGCCACCTAGTGTGCAGACAGCTGATACTTCTAAAGTACCTGGTAAATCTTTTTTGGACTAAAAGAATCTCAAAACATGCTGCCATTTATTTTTGCTGTTTGTTTGTCTGTCTGGGTTGGAAGACATAAGTATTGAATTATATTTATTTGTTGCACTGATAGTCATTTGTCTTATTCCCCTTCGGTTAAGTTTTACTTGCTCTGACTATGCCAGTGCACCAAGCGCCTATTGTTGCAACATTGACAAGGCTTTTCAACGAGACGTCAGAAGCACTGGGGGGTTCGCGTGCAAACCCAGCTAAGAAGCGGGAGATAGAAGACAACTCAAAGAGACTTGGTGGGTTATTTTCCAAGTTGAACAGTGGAGACATCTCCAAAAATGCTGCTGATAAGCTCCTTCAGCTTTGTCAGGCATTAGACAATGGTGATTTTGGTACTGCGCTGCAAATTCAGGTAAAATGTTTGCAAATTTAAATTATAGTATTTACATCATTATGTCAATAACACGGAGTTATGTTCATCCTGTTTTACTGTTGTGTTGCAGGTACTTCTTACTACTACCGAGTGGGATGAATGCCAATCCTGGTTAGGTTCACTAAAGCGGATGATCAAGACAAGGCAGAGTGCGAGACTAAGTTAAAAAGATACAGATTCCTTTTTGCTGATTTTGGAAAATTGTCATGTGATTAGCATGTTGCAGTAGTGATGGCTGATCCTCACATCAATGTACACAAAAGACTAGTGCCATTTCAGGTGCAGTGTTACTGAAGGTCGTTTCTGAGAACATAATCAGAATTTTTTTAGCAGATTGTTTTACAACCAATATTTTGTAATATGGACAGTGTTTTGCTTTGTTTGTTTTCTCTAAATATTCCAGATGATTTTTTCCTCACACCCCTGGCTGGTACATGGTGACTCAACATGCTGTTCTAATGTCAGTTATATATTCATGTTTACCTTTTCCTTCTTTCTTTTCTTTACTTTTTAAGCAATATTGTAGCACAGTAGGCAAAGGAAGTGAATAATGGAGTATCATGTTTATTTAATCGCCCATCATTTTGGTTTCTAAATGCTTTACGAATATGATTCAGAAGGATTGTATACAATTGATTGAAGTATTTGTCTAATGTCAGCGATTTCATAGAACGTAAAACATTGATGAATACATAATTCTCATCTTTTAAGAAATCATTAAAAATTTGATTAAATGATCTCGTCTAATATACATTGTAAATTGGAAAAAGAAAGAGAAATAGTTATACATTCTCAAAGGATTAGTTACTTTAACTATAGTTTGAGGGGATACCTTTGATAATATAAAAAAAAAAGAAATATAAAGTGAAAAGTTGTACATTAAAATATAAAATGTATATTAGGTGTTTAATATAATTGGAGGTATACATTTGTGGCGAAATTGATCTAGAAGCCAGAAATGATAGCAAAACTGGGTAGTAGTTATGATTATTATCCTATCTTATGAGGACAGCTGGGGAGGTTATCAAATTGTGATAGGTTAAAAAGTTGTTCCTCTCCTTTGGTGATCAATTTGCAAACGGCAGCACATCTGTTTATCCCATAATCAGTGAAAAATTACTTAAAAATTAAATTTTAACTTAAATATATTTTTCAACCAATCACAAGATCATGGCACTAGAGTAATATTAAGTGTAAGACAATATATGTGCACCCTTTGCAATACCCTTGAGAAAAGTGAGTGTAATACTTTAGAATAGAGGATACTGAAAATAGTAAACTTGATTCCTTAGAAATATTTACATCAAGAATTTACATTTGCTGATAGTCATATACTTATTCTTTTTAAGGTGAAAGATTATCCAAAATGTGTTTTACTTCCCATAAAAACAAAGTTTTTAATATACAAACAAACAAGGAAATCATTGAAATGATACTGAACAGACTTATCTATCTTTATCAGTAAATTTGATAGAATTCATGATAAACTTTTATCTAAGAATTTATTGAACTACATATTCATGCATGACAATCTCTAACTCAGGTTCATTTGGGCCCATTTATACTTTTTCTTGGTTGAGATTGTGTCCACTTAATCAGATATTAGCGCAAGGAATTTCATTGGAAGATCTTATAAAGATTCTATTCAATTGACTTAAAGATGCATGGCATTAAGGTACAGACACAAAAGAAGTGAGTCTTCATGTAATTGTTGCCTTTTTGACATTTTTGTTGCACTTTCCCGAACCAATCAATATAACAAAACCCCTTTTCCCTTAAGATACTGTAGTTTTCAACAAGACCAAAATAGATGATAAAACATGGTTACACAAAAAGTGAAGCTTGTATATACACGTGTCTAATGTCTATATAAATTATGTACTAAACAGAAACTTAAGATAATTTTATTTATTAAGGGTTTTGTTATATCTTTTAATGACTAATTAAATTGTTACATATGAATACAATAAGTTGAGAGTTGATGATGCTTATTTATTTTCCATCAATATGAAGACAAAGAGATATAACATTAACATACAACAAGAAAGTAAAGCCTTGATGAGAGGAAAGGAATATAGATTTTGTTACCCGCTACAAAGGGTTAATAAGTAAAAGACAAAGAGACAAACTTTGTTCAAGTTTCTTGGATTATGTAACAACTCATTGGACACCATCTTCCTATTTGTCTTAACATATTTTAGGATAACTTGGTCCCTGTGTAGTCATTTTCTTAGAGGTAACATGCACTTCAATTAATTAGCTACATAGGAAATATACAATTCACCATTTTATTCTGAGTGACTCAGGAAGGTTTTGAAGTAAACCTCAGAGCACTCATATAAGGGAAATTCTCAACTTTTATTTTTGGTATAAGAGTTTGGCCTAAATTATGAGCTAAGCTAGCTAGTAGGTTTCTTAAGATTTTTGGTATAAAGTACAGCTTAGAAATCGTTCCTAACTAATTATCATGATGACAAGTTGTAAATTAAGTATTGAAATTTTGTTAATATTAAGATTCATGATGGATATGCATGTTTTTTTAATTGTATAGACCCTCTTAACAACATTTGAAGTAATGGATGGATATGGAGTGACTATTAAGATTCATGATGAAAAGCTGGGCTGAAGATTGCAATGATGAATATAAGAAATGGATGAGAAAAGTAAGAAAAATAAAATGGAGGGTTTCATATTCTATATATGATGATTGTGAAATATGAGAATCAAACATCTGCTACCAACTGATGCAGTGTTGATTGGTCTTATTATATGTCACAAACATGTTAACAAAACTATAAGCCAGCTAGCTATAGACTAATGAAATCAAATAATAAGGAATATCACTTAATTTATATATCAACTCTCATGTCATTTGACTCTCAATATTCATATGTGATATCTAAGAATGCTCCAGTGATATAAAATCTTAACATTATTATGTTAAACGGTGTGCTTAGGCTTTTTTATTAAAATAATCACATTTTGTTTAGTTTAAATAACCGCAATTATTTTATATTCTGGAATCAAATGGAAGCATTGCTGCATTGTATTCTTAAATTGAATGCCATTCCTTCTGAGAACTGCTGCCTCCTAAGTTCATTTGTAACAAAATGCATCACCCCACTACAAACAGATTATCTCAATAAATTCTTTTCATAACATCTTTTGTTACATAACTTGTATCTAATAACTTCGGATTTTATTGTCTAATAACACAGGTTAAAATAATGAAAAAAGATTATATGTTTTCGTCAAATAATGTAGGTTCTATGAGATTTTTCGATTGATCAAAAAATTAATGATTTAATTCACGAGAACAATATTTATTGAGAGAAGCGATATATATATTAGTTTTTTACCCATACGATACAATTAGTTTTACAAAAAAGATTTATTTTACAATAAATTCTATCATAACTATGGACAATCCTAAAAAAGTACTACAATAAAAGTAAATATATAAGTTTTTTTATCGATTAAATATTCATCTAAAATATGTATTTGATAGATATCAACATGATATACTAAATGAATTACATTCATCCATTATTAAAAGTATATAATTGATTATATCTATTTAGATTTATTAACTTTAATGAATGAATTTGGATAAAATTATTTTTGTTAGATTTGGTTGGATTGTATATAATTTTACCATCTAAATGACTATTGTTCTATTTATAATTAAATACTTACTTCCCTATAAAATATTACCATTTTCTCCTACTTGTTCATGCACACATTACACTTTTTTGTTGAATAATAATTAAAGTGGCCTTATTTTTCAATATAATATAATTTTATGACATAATAAATATATGAATGTGAGTCATATACCATTTTCATTTTTGTTGTTCTAAGTTGTGAGTAGTGACCAGAACATGAGGAATGAAAACTTTGGTAGCAGGGGTTAGTGATAGTGGGGGACAATGCACACCACTATGATCAATGAACACAAGATTTTGCTGAAACCAAACTTGAGAGCCACAAATATCATATCTGGTTGATTGACATATAATGCTACTTTTATGCCAATTGGGACATCAAGTCTAGACAATAACAATTAAACAAAATACAATTTGAAGAAGGCTAATAACCAGATAAAGAAACAAAATGCTACTAATGGAATTACAAAAATTGTACAAAATTTACTTGAGTTATGAATTAAAAGCAATAGTAGATTTTTTACAATCTTAAATAATTGAGAAGAAAAGGGCAAACAATACTCTTGGCAAAGTTTATTAAGGGGGACATCAGTAATGTGCCCTTCAATCCAAATACATACATAATATAATACCAAATTAACACATCATTTATGAAATCCACAAATAATGAACTAACAATAAATCTACATAATTTGCAATCAAGGAAACCTTACTAGCCTAAGCATCACTCACTCCAAAACCATAAGTTTTTTGCAATTTAGATTAGTACCTTAGCTTCCACAGAATACAACTTCTTGCTCTGAAGTCTCAGATTCACCAATAATTTGCCCTTTACTCATGCCAAATGCATCCTTATCACTACCACAAGGGCGATAAAGATTTATATTTCCACTCTTTCTGAAATATCTTCCACTGCCAAACCTTGTGATAGAACAAACTTGTTCACCTGATTTAGAACTATTTTCCCCTCCATCAACATCTCTTACAAATTCATTCTCCTCAGTTGCAGCCATAAGATCCACCAAATTACTGCTGAATCCTAAATCAGAATACACTCTCTGTGAATATTTCATTGCAGACTTAGACAATTTTGCATCCAAAATATTTCCTTCTTCTGCCACACCTTGCAATCTTGAACTCAATTGTGCTTGTGCAGCTGCATTTCTTGCTTCAACTGGCCTTCCCACAGTTTCAACCATCATACAAGGATTATTAATATTAAAAGCATTCCATGAATGAAGAGGCACCAATTTACACAAACCAGAAAGCCAATTAACAATCTCATTCATAGAAGGCCTTCTCTCCCTACAAGACCTCACACACTTTGCTGCAATAACTGCTAATTGTTTTCTCACAATAGGATCCTTAGGTGGTGGAATCCTAGGATCATAAACACACAAAAGCTTCCCTCTTTTGATAAGAGGAATAGCCCAATCCACAATAGAATGTGGTGAATAAGTGACATCAATAGCCTTTCTTCCACTTATAATCTCTAACAACAAAATACCAAAACTAAAGACATCATTCTTAGTGCTTAAATTATCAGGAGTAACATAACATGGATCAAGGTACCCCATGGTACCAGCAGGTGGCGTAGACCTTAGTCTATAATCATGAACATGGCCCCTTAAAGCTAAACCAAAATCACCTAACCTTGCATTGTAGTTTTGATCAATGAGAACATTTGCTGACTTGATATCTCTGTGAATCACTGGTGGTGTTGAAGAATGAAGGGTGTCAATTGCTTTTGCAATTTGCAAAGAAAAACGAATTCTCCTACCCCAATTTGGTGTTGTCTTATTAGATGATGAATGAAGAACATCATAAAGTGTTCCATTGCTCATGAACTCAACCACCAAAAGCCTATCTTTTGAATCATTTGTGAAACCAACTAAGTTTACCAATCCTGGGCTATGAATTTTGGACAAGATTTCGATCTCGTTATCAAGTTCATTAGTGATCATGGTGATCTCATTTGAATGAGAAGAAGATGAAGAAGAAGAAGAGATGGTGTGTGATCTTGGTGGAAGAAGAGAATGAGGTCTAGAGGGTCTTTTAACTGCAACTGGTTTACCACTAAGCATGGCTTTGTAGACATAGCCATGGCTTCCTTTGCCAAGGAGCTTTCGTTCTGAGAAGCCATTAGTGGCAGCTTCAAGGTCACTGTAGTGAAAGTGTTGGATCTTGATGGATTTATCTTTGTTGAGTTTTGAAGAAGATGAAGATGAAGATTGAGATGAAGATTGAGAGAGAGAATTGGAGGTTGAGACTGTGGATTCAGCTTTGCAAGAGAGGTAGAGATACCCCATAAATCAAAGATTGTAGCTTTCTTCTTCTTTGAATGAATGAATGAATGGATCACAATAAGATGAAGAATTTAAGATAATAAATAATAATAATAAAAATATGACAGAATAGAACAAAAAAGCAGAGCAAATGTTTTGGGGTATTTATGTTTTGGGATTCTAAATTGGGAAACCGTTTCATAATTTATTTATGGAATGGATACATCAAATGATAATTAAGAATATTTTTGGGTTTGAATAGACTAATGCAGTACTATGACTATGTTTTGTTGTTAGGTCAAAGTATTTTTCATGAATGAATTATAATTTATAAGTGGCTGCTACAGTTTCATTTAATGCCTATTTATCATAGCATTTTATTACAACATTATTTTAATATCAATTCAAAGGGTTGAAGCTAAAAATAAAATATTGAAATTTTATTACAAAATTAAATATGTAAATAGACTTAGTTTTTTAGTTATTAAGTATTCAAACATTTTATACACCTTTATAAATATTATTTTAAATCTTTATTCTTTAAAATTTTGAGTCTTGTCATGTAATAGCAATTTCAGTTAAACTTAATTGAATATATGTTAACTAACATATAAGACATTACTCTAATGGTGTAAGGTCTTATTAGATCTTTATAATTATTAAAATGTCAACTATTTGATTGTAGGGAGTAACATTGTTGAAAAAATTAGTTACGAAATGATTAATTAATTACCCCAATAATAAAGATGACTCAGCTTTGTATTTCCCAAATGAGCTAAATTTTGGCATTTAATTATTGGCAAGTTTTCTCTAGTTTGTACTTATATACTACCTTTTTAATTGCCTCTTGGGATATTTTTAGGAAGCACTCAACTTAAGTTTTTAAAACAGATTAAACATCATTGATGTATAATTTATTTTAATTTGATAACTGCAAATCCATCATGCTTTCTAAATTTGAACATTTTTTGAAGGTGGTTGGTTAATAAGAATAGGATTCATAAAATAAAGAAAAAGGAAAGCAAATGTACCTAATACTAGTAGTAGTAGTAATAATACCTGTATGCTAAATTGTGAATGAACCAAAAGAAGCGAAATGGGGTTAGTGGGCATTGCACTTTATCAGCCCAATCACCTAAAGGTGGGTACTGCACCCAACCATACTCGAAAGTCACCCCTTAACCTCTCTCTAAATCTTACACACTCCAACGCCAACGGGGTTATCCATCTACTTTTTTAAAAGAAAAATGTTGATAGAGGCAAATTGACATAATCCCTGCATCTCCAAATTGAAAACGACCGAATACATTTATAAGAGGGCTTAAGCTCTTTTATTTCCCTATAAATAAACCAATAAGCAAACAAACATTTAAAGATGATATGGAAAAGGAAGAAGCTTCAAATGGATCTTACAAACAAACAATTGACATTCACTGCTATACATACAAACAAGAATGAATCAATATCTGTGTTAGACTTACTGTTAAATATATGGCCTGTGTCTTCCCATTTGAATTCATTATAAATATTTGATGAAAAACATATACATTGTGGCAGTTGAATCACAATTCACAATTCACAATTCACAATTCACAAGGGATCTAAATGCCAGTTGATTTCTAAGTGAGTGCAGTCAAGTGATGCTTTCACTCTATTTAAAGCCGCATGCCTGCGTTGCAGAAGTGGAACTGATGGCTCTTCACTATGCTTGGTGGAGGGATTCTCATTTTCATTTTTTTTGCCAGGAGCTCTCCTTGATAAACTTTTCCATTTTGATTCAAACATGCAAGCTACAGTAGTGAAACAAAGCAAAACAAAATACATCATAAACAAAGCTAATAGAAACTAGCAAGTCATGCTGCAAATCCTTAACAATCACTTTGCCATTGCTTTAAGTTTTTTAAGACCTAATATGCAAACAAGTACATGACTCAATTACATACAAAAACTTCCTAAATTAAGAGAACTTTAGTTAATTAAAAGGGCTATCAAATAGTAAATCCCATGGCACAGATGGTTATAATGCTAAAAGGATCTATTTCTATGGACCACAAATCACCTAGTATTATACTTAATATGAGGATATAAATCAAACATATATTGATCATGTTATTTGTCACAACCCATCTAAATTATATGTTCACAGTGCCTAAACAGTATTCGGGTCCTAATATCTTGTCAACAATACAGCTAAGGGATAAAGTCATATATGATATAAATTACAGCTACATCAAGTATTACCCATTGATTTGTCAACTACAGCACCCAAGTAAATCAAGGTTTTTCTTTGTCTATACAAGTTGAACTTATATCAATGTTGAAATATTCATATGGTATGTTGATATAAATAAAACAGTTAAGAATTAGGTATATGTACCTTCACTTCGGTCTGCAAAACCACAAATGATGCAGGCACAAATCCATGGCCTTCCAGCACGGGATGCTTTTGCGCCGCCTTTAAGCTCACCATTATGCTGCTTCAAACTACACCAGTTAACATCATTCAATAAGTACAAATCAAGATATACTTATTTATCTCCAACAGAATTACAGTCTTACAGACATCAGCACTGCAATTAAAAGCCATATCACAACTACGTAATATCAAAAGAACAAAATTTGACTGGTAAAATGGCAGAGCGTTAATGGTAAAAATATCCATAGAAATCCTAGGAAATTTTATAATCATAACAGAGACGCATTGTAATATTGAAAATTCTTACATAGTTTGATGGAATTTGAATATCAGGCAGGAACAAATCTTTTTTTTATGGAATCTAAGCCCAACACAAATAAGTGAATAATATTAATTTAATTAAAGAAATGCAAAAGAGAAAAATGAAAAAGAAAAGGGAATGGGTCAGAATCAGATTAGAATGTGAATATGGAAATATAGGTGAGGAGATTGAAAAATTAAAAATACCGGCGCGTAAAATTGGTGGTGACGCCAACGTAGGTTTTGATAGGAGGGTTAGTGGAGAGGATGAGATACACAGACCATGACGTTGACTCTGATTTGGATGAACTAGGGTTTGGATTTGGGGATTTCACGGAACGAAATGTCTTACACAACGTTCTCATTTTTGTTTCATTTCTTCACCAACCTCTTCCTAAATAACATTGTATTCATGTCCACGTGTTAGTATCAAGATAATATTTGTAAATTTTGAAATTTCTCAAGATTAAAGTTGTCAATAAATCATTGTAATCTTTATCACTATTTTTCTTAATAATATATAGATGGTTCACAATTTTTAACATTGAAAGAACATGATGCTCTAAAGTCAAAGGAGATGATCATAAAAAGCAAAGCTTTAATCCGACCTTACTAGTTAATCTTATGTGTTTGTAGAGATTATTACATGTTTTTGAAGGAGAGGCAAATAGTAGTGTATGTGATGGGTGGTAACTTGATATATATAGATATCATTGAGATTTAAGTGTAGCATCCATGAAGCATGAGAATCTGATACTGTCCCATAGTGAGAATCTGGATCCTATAAGTGTTACAGTCACTGCTTTTTTTGAACCTTCTCTCATAAATGAGTGAGTGGTAATGAGATTGAACCCTCACACTCTAGGCTTCTGATCCACCCGCGTAGTAACAAGTTTATTACCTCCCACCAATCACATTATTTGCATTAATCATTTTCATATGTGTCTACTACATTCATCATTTTCATGTGTCTACTACATTCATCATGTGTATGAATTATGATTAACAACAAGGATCATGTGTCTACATTCATCATTGAGATTTAACCTCAGGGACTTCATCATGAGGACAGTGACCAGCTGGGCTGATTTCATAATATGGAGCTTCAGGATGACTCGCCGTTTCAATTATGCCTGAAAACACATTATCTACATTTGTTGTACCATTTGCATAAACCTGATTAAGTATCTCACCAATGCTTCTAGGATCACTAATTTTCTTCCACCTACACACAAAAAACATTATACACTCTAATGTTCACTTAATGCATTAACAAGAAATCTGCCACAATTGTCAGACAGCACACTTCCTCTTGTTAAAAAATATCAAAAGTTTCCTCTTCCGTATAGATCACTTGGTCATTCAGCAGCGCTTTTTTTTTTATCATAACTAAAATATTTAAAACATACTTCCCAGAAAGTGATAAATAAAGCAATGAATAAAATGAAAGAGATGCTTACACAAACTCTGTTAGTCTCCTTACAACAGCAGGTAAGGAAAATGTTCCTGCCCATGGAAATACTTTTGCTAGTCCTGGACTCTTTACAGGATTAGGAAGAAATCCCCAAAAAGGTGTTGCATTAAGCAATGTGACACCTTTCACTAAATGAGGGTTACATGCTGCAAAATACAATGCAACATATCCTCCTAGAGAATTCCCCACAACATAGACTGCCTCACCGATGACCTGCACAACAACAATTTGTGTCATTACTTCAGTCACAATCATTTCCCAGAGTCAATTTCTATAATCAAGGTAACTAACTTCTCAGCAGAATATACAAAAACAACTGACGGGAAAAAAACTACACAAATGCATACTAAGGCACAACAACATGGAAATAATAATCTGCATATAATAATACTTATCCTAATATAAATCTTACATTTGTAACTATAAAGTGATCAGAGAATATATTTTCCTGGTACATTTTTCAGTATAAGGTTTAAACTGACATGAAAAAACTAGATTAGCTGGCTGCTACCAAACAGCACATATCACTTACGTCTTCTACGAAGTATCGAACTTGATCTTGCCATAAATCAATAGAATATACAAGCTTGGTTGCCCATGGTTCTGCTTCATCTCCAAAACCCCATGAAGAAACATTTCCATTTGATATATCCCCATCCTTATAGTGAGGAGTGGGATCTTCAAAAGGCAGGGACATTCCCTGTCCTAGAAAATCCAGTGCCCATACTCTAGTGTCGCGGCCTAACTCCTTCAATTGCTTCTCAAAATGGAAAGACCCAACACCAAAACCAGGAAGAAAGAGAACATGTGGTGAATCCACGTTTTCACACCCAGCCTTCTCATAATGTACATTAAGTTTAGGCTTCCATTCCCAAAAGCAACTACTTATTGAAGCACCAGATTCACCATTTGCTCCGTCTATTTCTGAAATATCTGTTATACCCTCTTCACTACCAATCATATAGTCATCAGAACTTGTACTATATACCTTGAAACTAATTCCTTTAGAGCCTTAAAGAGCATTTAGTGACCTATGATGGTGTAGAAAATTTGAAGACTGATCCATATCATAAAATTTGACAGTCCTACATCTAGAAATGGTGTTGGTGCAATAAAGTCCATGGTTGCCAATAGTGGGAAACCTTGATTGATGTGAATTGAAGCTCTTCCGCTCTGAGTCTACTAGTTGAAAGCATGGTGCAGAAGCATATGAGAGAATTTCCATACCGATGAAACTGTGTTCTGCATGCAAATTGAACTAAATTTTCTTTGTGGTGATACTAGAGAAAGGAGTGGGAATTTGATACAAGAAAAAGAGTGATGAAAAGTAATGTTGGTGTTGAGAAGAAAGAAAGAAAGAAAAAGTGGAATAAACATAGAGAAGAGGAAGAGGAAGAAGAAGCAGAAACCCGCACATAGTTATCTACATTGTTCTCTTACCATTTTCGAACACGTGTGTGAACGTATCTACTTCAATTTTAATATAGGAGAGTGATGATGAATAAATATAAATAGGAGATGAAATATATAAGTAGAAATACAAGAGTGTGAAGCTTGTTTAGCCATCTTCCTTGAAAAGAAGAATCTCCATAAAAAAGTGATTTTGTAATTTTTTTATGGATATAATATTTATTCCATATAAAAGGTAATAGGTTGGGTTTGAGGATTATTGAAAGAAGAAGAAGAAGAAGAAGAAGAAGAAGAAGAAGAAAATGACAGAAAACGATGACCCTGAATCCTCTCTCCTCCACCCAATCCCTGAAGACAAATACCAATTTGCTTACATCATCTATTTCATGATCGGATTCGGGTACCTTCTTCCTTGGAACGCTTTCATCACAGCCGTTGATTACTTCTCTTATCTCTACCCAGATGTCTCCGTTGACCGTATATTCGCTGTTGTTTACATGGTTGTTTCCCTCATTGGTATCTCTCTCATCATCCTTTACAGTCACAAATCTGATGCCTTCATTCGGATCAATCTTGGTTTGGCACTCTTTGTCCTCTCCTTGCTCATTGTTCCTCTTCTTGATGCCTTTTACGTTAAGGGTCAAGTTGGTTTCTACAACGGCTTTTATGTCACCGCGGCATCGGTTGCTCTTGCTGGTGTGGCGGATGCGTTGGTACAAGGTTCAATTGTTGGCTCTGCTGGTCAATTGCCGGAGAGGTATATGCAAGCTGTTATCGCTGGCACTGCTGCTTCCGGTATCATCACAATAAACCTTCAAACTTCATTCCTAATTATATTCACAGATCTAACCTTTATGTCATATATCTAACAATTCATAAATATCCCTATTAACTCATGAGGTAGGGATGTGTTTATCCAATCATTGGGGGAATTCATCTTAGGATAACAAAGTCCAATATAGGACAATGATAAGGTTGTTGTGCTACTATTCTTATTGGGCTGAGTTCATTTTAATATTTACTGCAGGGGTTCTTGTTTCTGTCCTGAGGATATTCACAAAAGTTGTTTACTCACAGGATGCCTCTGGCCTGAGAAAGAGTGCAAATCTCTACTTTTCTGTATCAATTGTAATTGTGTTCATATCAATGGTTTTATACAACATAGTGCACAGACTTCCTGTTATCAAGTACTATAATGAACTCAAGATTCAAGCGGTCACTGAGGGTGAAGAAGACATTGGACCCTTCACTGGATCTGTATGGAGGTCAAGTGTATGGGATACTGTGGGAAGAATCAAGTGGTGCGGGTTTGGCATTGTGCTCATATATGTTGTCACACTGGCAATATTTCCCGGTTACATAACGGAGGATGTGCACTCTCAACTTCTTAAGGATTGGTACCCAATTCTCCTCATTGCTGGCTATAATGTGGGTGATCTTGTTGGCAAGTGTCTCACTGCAGTATACCTCCTGGAGAATGCAAAAATCGCAATAGCTAGTTGCATAGCAAGATTGTTGTTTTTCCCTCTCTTCCTGGGTTGCTTACATGGTCCCAAATTCTTCCCGACAGAGATTCCTGTCACAATACTCACTTGTCTCTTAGGGATTACTAATGGCTACCTAACTAGTGCATTGATGATTATAGCTCCTAAAATTGTCAAATTGCAGCATGCTGAGACTGCAGGAATTGTAAGTGTATTGTTCTTAGTTTTTGGTCTGGCTGCTGGGTCTATCATAGCCTGGTTCTGGGTGATCTGACCAAGCAATTTGTATATCAACAAACCTGCACGCCTTGTGTGCCTTAGTCAATTTGTAAGCTGATCTGTTCATAAAATTTGTCAATTTTATTCAAGTATTGCAGTTCAAACAGTGTTGGAATAAATATTTTATACTTATGCTTTTGGATGATGACCTTTGCAGGTAATTTATGTGGTACCTTAATCATGTATATTGTAATGAAACTCCTTATTATAATCCAAAATAAACTATCCTGTGTGTGTATACAATAGGAAAATTAGTCTTCATTGATAAATCTTCTATTTTATCCAGCCTGAATACTACTACCAAATCAAGAAGGCATATTTGTCATTAAAGCAACATGAATAATAATATTGTTCCTCACATTGAGCTCTTTATTTTGATCTATTTGCCTTCTTCTTTTTAATGTGGTGGTGATTTTGTTACCCGTTGATATTTGCCTTCTTATATCTGCTATTGTTATTGGTATTGAATTGCTTGGTTGTCTTCTAAGATTTAATTTTCAGGTGATTGAATATTGAATTATCTATTAGCTTCTCTTATATTCCAACACAACCCATTTTAATAGGTTTTCACAGGTGTGTTTTAATAGAGTGGAGACTAATTCTGTTCTTTTATACCAAAGATTTCAAATGTTGATCAAATAGTCATTTTAACATTGTATATGAACACTTTTGAGGACATTTTACTCTCCATCAAATACCATTTTGAATATATGTTCTTTTAGAAAATAAGTTGATTCACAATGTTTTTTAAAGAATGTATGAAGTCTTTTTAATATTCCAGGAGACTGATCAATAAGACATTTAGTTATAATGCTTTTTATGTAGATGTGTCTGAAATGGATATATGGGCAAAGGAGAAAGCATGTTTTCATTTGAAAACGATCAGCACCCAATCATATAGGGCCCACACACCTGTCTCCCCCCTACATTCCTCATCCTATGCTC
Source organism: Lupinus angustifolius (assembly GCF_001865875.1). Classification (NCBI taxonomy): domain Eukaryota; kingdom Viridiplantae; phylum Streptophyta; class Magnoliopsida; order Fabales; family Fabaceae; genus Lupinus; species Lupinus angustifolius. The sequence goes on from NC_032015.1 coordinate 110,132, forward strand.
ATTTCTAATCACATATACTCTTTATTTTTTATTAGTCAAAAAATATAAAGTTTAGATATATTTAATTCATATTTTATTGTTATGATCAATGAGAAATAAGAAATATATTAAGTGATACAAGTTTTGAGATAGAAGATGTTGATCCCTCGTTCTCCTTGTTTATGTTGCTTCATCACTCATGACTTGCTTTTAAAATCTGTCATTACTCAAATTATAATACATCTCAATTGTGAGAAAATTTATATTAATATAAATAAATTTAATCATGTTATTTTTTCATGATAGGAGGGTCTTCTTTTTCACATTGTTTTAGTCCCTTACTCCCTTAGGATGATATGACTAACACCTAACACATAATATTAAACTATTATAATTTAGTGGTAGTGATGTAATGAAATATTTGACTATAAATATTATTTGATTATAAACCTTTGAGTTTACTGGATATATTTGATTACTTGCAAATGATATTTAAGTTTAAAGGTCAATACACTCAATAAATTTATAGGCTCAATATATTAAGGTTGGAGTATTACACCATGTGCATAAAAAAATGAGAGTTTTTATTAGGTTATGATTTTTATTAAAAGAATAGCTTTTATACCCTAAATAAGAAACAAAAATAAATCATCACATAAACTAAACCAAAATTCCATTTATTTTCATATAATTACTCAAATGCAATATCTGCACTTAGGTTTTCATCATTCCATACAAAAGAGCTTACAACTTTACACTCTTCAACAAGTGCAATTGTTATCCTAAAAAACAAAGTTTGTTATTTCAGATCTTTTCCCATAAGTTATTATGGGCCAACAGAAAAATGTTATGTTAACTAAAAAATTTAAATATTTATTATTATTGTTATTTTTTATTTTTTATTATTGATTCATGACAACATATGAAAGAAGATTTGATAGATCATATCTCTTTTCTTATTTTATTGTGGATTACTGGCCACTCATCTACATTTTAATGTTGAGAAGTTATGATGTCCAATAAGCAATTGGATACCTTTTCTTAAACACCACTATTAATTATCTCCAAGTTGCATTTTTACAAAACCATCCTACATTTTATATTCCATTTGATAGATATTGGACTCGTTTACTTTTTATTTGTTATAATTTGTTTATTTGATATTATAAAATTGTTTAGCATAATTTATCTATTTATTATTTATTCATGCATCGCTTTAAAAAAATTATGTGCTTTATATCTAGTACGAATGATTTAAATCCACGTGTATTAAAGGTTTAGGAAACTTCAAGCTATCTGAGTCTGTCTGATTCATTACCTGCAAATTTAAAAGGTAAAGAATGTGGTTAAATTAATTGCAGATATCTTCTCTTTATATATATTTGTGGTTAAGCTAAAGAGATCCTACAGAACCCTTAAATCAAAGAGAGTGCAAGAAATAAAAGGAATTAGACATTAATGATCTTAAATAAAGTTTTGTCATTATTGGAAGGAAGAGAAAGCGGAGGAATATTTGGGTATGATGGCATCAATTTAATACGCCAACAATTAGTGAGACCCCACCCCAACAGAAGTATATATAATTATATATATATGAGTTTAAAATTTGTGTACTGACAGTGTAATTTTTTTTATACTATCAGTATATCATCCACTATTGATTTGTATTACTTTTGTTTGAGAATCAATAATGGTTAACAAATCAATGGTGGATGATTTACTAACAATGTAAAATACACTTACAATATACATATTAAATCCTATATATATGAGTATGAAATAGGGAGTGGAGTGGAGGGGTCCATTTGCATCGATTATGAAGATAAGCGGTTATGGTTTAAATTGTAATTATTTATTTAACACTTAAAATATGTTTTCTTTGGTTGGTGGAGACATTAGCACACACTCTCTCTTGTTGGTAAATTGGCAATTGGTTATCTAGGATTAATGGGAGGCCATCATAATGATTGAAGAAAGATAATTGATTCATTATTATCCATCTCTAAGCTTATGCTACCTTCAGTTATATATACTTATGCTACCTTCAATTTCATTCTCTATGAAAAGGGTATCCAAGTAAACATGCAAATAATTATGCCAGGTGGAATAATCATCTATATATAGTCTTACATGCAAATCCACTCCCACCTAAATGCTATGAAAATGACCAATCCCCTCATGTTTATTAGTATTAAATAAAACCATGCAAATAATTAATGCATGCATTCCTCTCCATAATTTTTTTTATATTATCACTATTTCTTATGTAGATATTTCTCTCCATAATTAAACAACATAAAACACCAACAATCTTTCTCTCTTAATAAAAGAGCAAAGCTTATCCTCAACTTGATGCACAACTCAACATTGCTAAAAGCATCAATTTAAATTCGACTTAATTAGGTAAAAAAAAAATAAACATATTTTATGACAGAATCCAAGATAAACAGTATTACAAATTGAAGATTGTCTCTCATCCCTTGATAAAGTATATTGAATATCCTGTAGCTGCAATTAGAAAGTTAGAAAGGCACTTAAAGATACCAACCCAGAAAAAGGGAAACAGAAGTAGTGATAAAGGAGACAAAACAAATACAGAGAAAAGCAACACACAATTTTGTACTAATAAAGGTATTCCGGAACTAATACTTTTTAGAGTGTATTGTTGTGTCTTCTAACAAGTATCATTCATAAAATAACAAAGAGAATGAAATTAGGCCTTAGACATATGTATGTCATGATTGCGCATGAGTGCAAAGACCCAATGTGGGAAGGTGTACACGCCCCTCATCCCATTTATTATATTATCGATTAATATTTAGCAGCTTAGTTCAAGAAGAAGAATGTTTTATAGAAGGAAGAGTCATCGGAAGCAATGTATGAGGATGAGTCTCACTAGTCTACATAACATAACAAATACAAATATTTGAATGGGTTCCCACAAGACTAGTTTCTTTGAAATTTCTAAATATCCCTTCCAATAATTATGTATCCAATAACTTGAATCCATTTGTATCGTTTAGAAATACCAAAGATCTAGCTTGCTATATGTCTACCACTTAACCAATAATTTATTAAAAAATTAATTTTATTAGAGGATATAAAATTTAAAAAAATTAATTTTTAATACATATCTATATATTTTAATTTATGGCAAATAATAAATCTATTGAATAACTTCATTCATTCCATATATTTAAGGTTATATAAATAATCAAATATGTTATTCAATATTTTGCAAAAATTATACACCATTTTAATTCACATTGAAAAGTAAGTCAAATATAAATGAAAAGCTAGTGGTAAAAAATAGATTAATATAGTTGAAAAATAAAGTATCAATTTTCTAAATCATAAAACATTAGAAAAAATGGAATCACCATAGTAAAAAAAAGTAGGAATTGATAGGCACAATATCTAGTAAAACACTTAGTAAGTTAGGGGTAAACTTGAGATAGGTTGAGACGGATTAAGCAATTTTTAAACTCGAATTCGTCCCTAATTAGGATGGGACGCGTGAGGGATGAGTCCAAATTAAGACGGGTCAAGATAGAGATGGGTCCGAGTTGAAAAATGACAAACATATCAAATATTTAAGCATGCATAGTCAAAATTATCATAATCTGTACATAAATTTAACTAAAACTTGTATCTTACATACATCAGTATATAAACTACAAAAAACACAAAAAAATGAATATAATAACTAGTTATTAACTAACCCTTAAGCGCCATAATATCCTTCACTCTCGTCGCAATAGTCCTTCACTATCCAGGAAAATTAAACAATGAGAAAAAGGTAAGGGATAAAGATCATATGATAAGTGGTGTAAATATGTTGTGTGGACATGTAAGTGTGAGACAATAGATGTGCATCCGTGTAAAAAATACTTAATTATTGAGCTTTTAATTCAAATATACCGTTCAACTAATCACATAAATTGAGTAATACATTTTATGAGAAAAAATATTTGGGGGCATGTGGAATATAGTAATGATTTGATGGAAGAGAAAGAAAGAGTGTGCAAGTTTCAAGGACTTATTAATAAGAGAGATTATAAAATGATAAATTTGGAATATGAAAATTATACTACATTGATTCATAATTGTTTTAACTTTATATATAGTATAAAAATATAAATATTAGTTTATAATAATTAATGAGTGTAATATCTATGCAGTCTTATTATAAAAATTTATTTAAAATCACTAATATTATATAATTTAATTGCGTGTCAGTTTACTTTATTTTTAAACATTTTTTTAAATTTTAGAATATAATTTATGTTAGAAAATGGTGTTTGTTTGTTTGTTTTATTTAAACAATAGCACTTGATGGTGTTGCTAAGGCAGATGATTAATTAGTTAGTGGCAGATAGATATAGATATATATATCCCTCACAACAACACATTTTTCAAGGATTGGAAGCCATTGACATCGACAAGAAATGTTGGAGATGTAGATTGTCCATTACTTCACCAACAACTTATTAACTAGATGCAATATTTATGTGTTGTTAATTCATTTGTATTATTTTTTGATAATTCAACATATATAAAGATATTGTGATAATATATAAACTCATTTACGGATAGTGTATATATTTTTTCCGTTTTTTTAAATACGACAGAAAGGTAAATATATTTTTTACTCAGTAGCTAAAGTCCCATAAAATAATAACGTTAGTGTTGTAACCTAAGAGAGGTTTTTGAAAGGAGAGAGTGAGAAATTGAGAAAGTAGCAATTGATGTTTCACTCTTGTACTCCATCCATCTTATAAACAAACAAGTTAGAATAGATTTGAAATTAATTTAGGAAAAAAGAAGAGAAATGTAAGGAAAAAAGGGTTATTTGTTGATGTTTGTAAGTTTGTGATTTTGTTGTTTGTGCAAGTTTCTCACTCATTTTCCTTCTTTTTAGACAAATCCAACCACCATCTTATGTCTCTATCTTTTCTCTAAATTGTTTTTCCCTTTCTCTTTCTCTTTCCTTTTCTCAAAGGTAACTCTTACCTTCCTCCATTACCCTCTCCTATTAATCACCACACGAGAATACTCCTTTTAGTACCTTCACTTTCTCTCTCTTTAACTTTGCTTTTCTCTCTTTATCTTGTGTGCTTTTCCAGGAATATGAGAAAGAAACATACTATGCCACCACCACTCATCTCAACTTGTTAGTTAGTCTTTTGTGTGTGGTTGAGAAAAGAAACTTTACTTGTAACAAGATAGAGAGAGAAAGAGAGAGACAGGATATAAAGTTGGATTCTTTAGGGAGTGAATAGTTTGTCTGTGGAACTAAGTTTCAATCTTTTTCAAAACCATGGATGGGTATGAAGCCACTAGGACTGTGTTTTCAAGGATCCAAAACTTGGACCCTGAAAATGCATCAAAAATCATGGGCATGCTTCTGATTCAAGACCATGGTGAGAAAGAAATGATAAGACTGGCATTTGGCCCGGAAGCCCTAGTTCATTCAGTGATTGTTAAAGCTAGGAAGGACTTAGGATTACGCTCTAACTCTCCACCTTCACCTCCTACTCCTCCATCATCATCATCATCAGCATCATCTCCATTTCTTTCAAGGCAAAGTTCCATAACTTCTGCTTCTAGGCTCGGTGGGATTAAACTTCCACCTGCTTTAACTATTCCAAACTCAACATCTTCTAACTCACCTTCTTGGACTACTATGTCTGACCTTAACAACCCTGATGAGTTAATCATGAGTCCTAATAATCCAAACTCATTATTATCATCTTCCTTACCCTTTTATCATCATGCAAATGGAGGAGTGTCAGATCCAATTGACGAGTCCCAACTTCAAGACCAGCTTTCTTTCTTGAATGATGGCTCTCCTCACAAGAACCAAGATTTGTTTTACCCTCATCACTCTGACTTGTCATCAAGTCCAACTGGGGGTGCTGCTGACCCTAATCTTTTCCCTTCATATGGTTGGGGAGGGTCTCTTCATAGAAGGAGTTGTTCTGTTAATGATGCTTGTTTGGGGTCTGAGGATCCTAATTCAGGGTTTGGTTGGAAGCCTTGTCTTTACTTTGCTAGAGGGTACTGCAAAAATGGTACTACTTGTAGGTTCCTTCATGGAGGAGGAGGAACACTCGGAGATGCTGATGCTGCAATGGTTGGTTCCCCTAGTAAGATTGAGATGATGGATGAGCTTCTCAGATCTAAGACTGCTCAACAGCAAAGACTTGCTGCTGCTTCTCAACTCATGGCTTCTTCTTTTCCGTACTCACCAAAGGGCATGAATTTCCTATTACAGCACCAACAAAATGATTCTCCAAGGTATAAACTAAATACTTTCCCCCTTGTGAATTATGTGTTACTTCGGTTAACATAGTTCAATTGCTTAAATATAATCATATTTTGATGTGATGATGAATTCAGAGGGGCAGTTGCAGCTCTTATGATGAATGAAGAGTTGCACAAGTTTGGAAGATCCAGGCTTGAAAGGAATGATTTTTCTTTGAACAGTACTGGGATAGTTAATCCAGCATCAAGACAGATCTACTTGACTTTTCCAGCTGATAGCACTTTCAGAGAGGAAGATGTTTCAAATTACTTCAGGTTGTTGTTGTTGCATACCTTTTAAGTTTAAAATTGGTTATGCAAAGTTTGGTGATAATGGCCAGAAAACTAACTTGTATGTTTAATTTTGTTGTGTTGAAGCATTTATGGTCCTGTTCAGGATGTGAGGATTCCATACCAGCAGAAGCGAATGTTTGGATTTGTTACCTTTGTTTATCCTGAGACAGTGAAGCTCATTCTATCCAAAGGGAACCCTCATTTTGTATGTGATGCTAGAGTGCTTGTTAAGCCTTACAAGGAGAAGGGCAAAGTCCCAGACAAGTACAGGCACCCCTTCTTTCTACTCCTTTTGTTACTTTTCATTGCTAATTGTCTCAGTCGTATGCTTTGAACCGTGCTTATTGTTCTACTTCTTGTGATTTGCAGGAAGCAACAGCAACAACTAGATAGGGGAGACTTTTCACCTTGTGGTACTCCTACTGGACTAGATGCTAGAGACCAATTTGATCTCCAACTAGGTATGTTAATAATGCTTCTAAGTCATAAGATTCATTTTTATTGTCTCTTTCCATATTGGAGTGCAAGTACTCTTACTGTCCTTAACTTGTGGTTCTCTCTTGTTTTTTTAGGAGGCAGAATGTTTTACAATACTCAAGACATGCTGTGGAGGAGGAAGTTGGAAGAGCAAGCTGATTTTCAGCAAGCTCTTGAGCTCCAAAGTAGAAGGTTAATGGGTCTGCAACTTCTTGACTTCAAGAAGCAACACCACCGTGCACTTTCAACCGGAAGTCCAATTCCTTCCCCTACTCACTCTCCTAGTATGTTCAATCAAAACATTGTTTTTCCTCCGTTTCACAGCAGCTCAGAGACCCCACAGGGTATATATCTCTACCATTTTAATATGCAGTTGATTTCAACTGCTTTTGAACTAAATTTAGTGCTTTCATGGCATTCCAATAACTTGGTTACTATTTATACTACTTGATTTCAGATAATGGTTCTAGTTCAGCTCCAGCTAGTAGTACGGTATCAGTGAACACTTTTATCGGCAAGGAGGTGGTTGGTAATGGGGAGAATGGATATAATGATGGCAATGGCAAAAGCTCAAGTCATGAAGAGTGTGATTTGCATGAATGGTATAAAACTTATTCTCACTTAGAATAACCAAGAGGGTACCAGAATGGTAAAAAAAACACCTTTTCTGCATCAATATTCCTCTTTTTAGACCATGCCAAAAATCTTGTGCATTTATTCAGGTTTAGAAATTTTCCTAAATTTGATAGAGACTGTTAAAGGTGTGATGTATTTAAATGGTGTTATGAATAAATGCAGTTTGGAGCATAATCTCCCAGATAGCCCTTTTGCTTCCCCTACTAAAGCTGCTGCTGGTAATGACTACATGGCTGCCTTCTCCAATGGACCTAATGAGGCCATTCATTCAGATGCCTTGGCTGCATCTGCCAACTCTAAATTTGGTACCAGCACATTACTTCCATCACCATCTGCTCTGGACATGGCCTCTTTCAAATCCTTTAATTGCCAAATTCCAAGGTACCAAGAATGAGGTCACCATTTTTAAGCTTCTTTCCATCCAACACATGAATTTCACCATCCATAGAATCTCTTGACCTTTTTTTATTTTGGTTAAGTAAAGATTAAGAATTTTGATGATATATTGGTTTGGACTTAGGTTCTCTTCTGGACCTGGAACTATTGGCATGGTATCCGGTACTGGCGGACCGATTGGTATTTAATTTCCTGAGGTTAAGGTAAGTTGTTTTTGCTTTGGATGGATCAGTTAATATGCATTTTGTTTAGTTTATTAAACATAGAAGTCGGTCTGGTTTTTAATGTAGACAATATGTTTACAGGAATTAAAGCATGACCAAACAAATCTGTAGAGAATCATCATCACCACCAAGACTGTAGCCATCAATCATCAATACTATACTAGTTACTACCATACAAAATGCAATACTTAAAAAGGCAGTTTCAGTAAAGGATGCGGGACAGACTTCCCCTTTCTTTTGTTAGCATTATTGCTGTACCATTTTCTTAGTCTCAATATCTGTAGTAGCTGAATGAACCACAGGTAAAAAAAAAATAACATACAAAGAATTAAGAGTGAAGTGTAGTAGGAAGAAGTTCTGGCACTGTAATTTCCTCTCCTCTTTTCTTTTACCTTTGGTAGATTATGTTGGAACAGTAATATTAGTAGTAGAGTGGTAGGCCTATGTTGTTACAGGTATAATTTCTAGTGTTTGTACAGCTGAAGCATAAGCATGCACAGATGAAGAAAGTTATATAACTACAAGGCTGATTCATCTTCTCCATAGAGGGTAATTTGAAGGCTTATTAGAGTAAAGGAGGGGAATGTATAATTGTTAATCTTAGCTTGAGTTAAAGTTCAAAGTGGAAGATATATTATTAGCATTATCTATGTTGTGTTGCAACTTATGTTTTGTACTTCTACTTGGTTGTTTTACACAGTTATCAACCACCCTCTTAGATTCCAAGAAAGAATAGAGAAAGATTTAGCAAAGAAGAAATGAAAGCGAGGTTCTTTTAGAGTAATTGGTCTTATTATCTTGCCTCTCTTCTCTGCTATGCTTTTTTAATATCTTGAAGGAGGATTTGTCCTTTTGTTAGTGCAATTATTATTATATTTGCTTTTCAATTTTGTAATATAGTGGTGGGGTTAGTTATATATTTTTGGAGGAAAGAGATCCACAAGGCAGAAAACATCACATGGGGTTGCTGACACTGCAAGTAGGCCCTACACATTTATATATTGCCAGGTTGTGTGAATGGGTCCTACCCACCAGCACCAACCCATGTGAGTGATGATGCCATTCTCTCTCTCTCTCTGTCTGCATATATATATATATATATATAATCATAGTGGTGGTAATATTATATGAATGAATATGATGATAGCATTTTCATATCTGATTAAAGGACATGCACTGATGCAGAGATCTAAAAGTAGGGTAAGATGCCCACACGTATGACAAAAGTGGGCAGTTACTGGAATCTTTTGAAGTCTGTGAATGTGACATTAATATTTCACACTCCGTCTCAGTTACTGTGTCCTTTATTTACTTTCCCCTCTTCCAACTTTTATGTGTCCCTAGGTGTTTCTGAAAACTGTAATCTAAAAATGTTACTGTATCAGAGACCATATCCATATTGACCAAGCCCTTGAGCTTAGTGCTATTCTTAATAAGAGTACTATTATGTTTCCGAGTTTGTAAAGTATAATAATAAGTATATAAAAAAGTGCAGTTAACATGCATCAAATAATTGAAATAAGAAATCCAGAAGTGAAAACAAGAATTGTAGTAGATGTTGGAATGAAGTAGTCCCGAAATGAAAGGAAGGTGGTGAATTTATGAGGGAATGATGCAAGGTCAAAGGCACTATACAATGTGCACAACATGATTATGATAATGCTACCAACTTGGCATATTGTATTGGTTGTATTTATACAATGTTGTTATAAATGGATAGACAGGATTAAAATGCACATGGACTCGACATAAACACCTCAGCACCTGCACACCACTCAACTTTCAACATAAAAAAACAAAATCTACTGCTATGTATGTTGCTTGATTGTCAACTCAGATTTATGCAATATTTGTTGTCATTTTTTTTTGCTACAGAAGAAAAAGCCAAAGGACTACTCATGCAAAATTTTATGGAAAGAAGTTACATCAATCTCACATGACATCTTCATCAAACAACTCACTATATCTATCATCTCAAGATTTTTAATTGTGTGAGACAGATATATTCATAAAAGGCATGAAAGTGATTAATATCACTTCCTTAAAGAATAGCTATAAAAAATGGTAACTTTAATAACAGTTCCTTGAAGAAACATTATATTTCCCTACCTTTGTTTTTAATTTGCAAAAAGAAATGTTGCTCAAAAGCTATGTTAAATAAGAGCTATTTAAAATGCACACTTTAGATGATTCCTTAAAGAAGTATTATCTAAAATACACATTAGGAGCATGTTTGATAGGGCTTATAGATTAGTTTTTCAGTTTTTATAAAAAATAATCATATTTAATGATCACCTTTTTGTTTGACTACATACTTAGTTTACAAAGAACAAAAGCCAAGCCTTTATTCCACTACATATTCAATTATAATAACAAATTATATATTTGAAACTCTTCCTTCTACCAATTTGTTGTGCTATTGTGATATGCTACCGTTATTGCTACTAGTATTTTGATAGTTTTTTCTTCTTACCATGCACTCAGTTTGAAGTTGAATTTACAATTTGTCACGAAAAATAAAAGTATTACAAAATTTATAGGAGTACATCCTTTAATATCCTAGTTCAAAAGAATGAAATGGTAAAACAGAAATTTGAAGGCACAAAGAAAGGTGCAAAAAGTAAAAAATAATGAAGTTATAATATCTGCATGTATAGGAATTTAAAAAAATATGTAAGATATTACTAACCACATTATCTATATAAGATGTTCATGCAAGGTCTGGTCCAGTTGGGAGTTGTTGATAATGATGATGATGAGTGGCAGTGTAACTGGTAACAGGGACAGGAATGCATTTTAGGATAACAGCTACTAATAAACTCACTGCACCGATCACCACACTTGTTAACCACAACTCCTTGCTCAATGGAACTGTTTGAGCAAAAGCACCCAAAAACTCAACTATTATGGCCTGAAAGCCTATCGTTGAGATCATGACCATAATGAAAACCCAGCTGCTGAATATGCCTTTGAAAACATTAATCTTCTCCATGTCACGGCTATTTACTTCATTGAATACCTATATATTCATTTACAATATTAAATCCAAACACTAGTAGGCATGGTGTATATTTAAATCCAAACACTAGTTCCTATATTACTTTCTTTAAAAGAAGTCACTTGTAATTATGGGTCAAGTATGTAACAACTCTTGAACTAAGTAACAAGAAAAGGATTATAAGAATTTGCATTCATCTTTCTTATACCTAAAATCTTATGCCTACTACACGTTAGGTTTTACAGATGTACTGGAATTAAGCTGATCTAGTACCTGGCAAAACACAAAAGTGTTGAATATGACAGTATTCAGAACAGAATTAGCATCAGGTCCATTGAGCTTGAGAATCTGTTTCCCATGAAATTCGAGAACCAAAAGGACAATAGTTTGATAGATGCTTTGGCCAATTATGTTCCTCCACATGACCCCGGTGATGAATTTTGCATTCCTTCCAATAGGTGGCCTCTTCATCAGCCCATCATGAGGAGGTTCTGTAGCCAGTGCCAATGCGCCAAGAGTGTCCATGATCATGTTCACCCAAAGCATTTGAACAGCAGATAAAGGTGCAGAGCCTGAAATTGATTTCTGGTGTGATTAGTCACCCAGACTGAACAAAATATAACATGAAATTCTTTTTAAAGTTAGATCTATCTATTACCTAACAAGCATGCTGAAATAAAATTCAGCATGAGAGCAACAACATTAACTGTTAACTGGAACTGCACGAACTTTTGTATATTAATATAAACAGAACGACCCCATCTGGCAACATTCACAATGGTTGTGAAGTTATCATCCATTATAATCACATCCGCATTTTCTTTTGCAACCTAGACAAAATGTAGTTTTAGGGCAATGCTATCACACAGTATGAAATAAAATGAATTGATTAGGAAAGATATTAAGTATGCATATCAAATAATATAACTAGTGTAGCCTACTACATAAATGCTATAGGTGTTGTGCCAACCTAAAATTTCAGAATGCTTTCTCTTATGATCTTCTACACAGAAAGGTATGAACCAAACGCTAAATGTGATCTAGAGAGTGGGGTCCTATTCCAACTTGAGTACTTAGATGAAGATAAAATGCAAGTAGATAAGAGCACAAAATATCAGATGGAACAATTAATAATTAATGATAAATATCCAAAGGAAATCATGTATAGACTAATTAATTTGTGCCCATTACAAACCTCTGTCCCTGCAATACCCATAGCAAGTCCAATATCCGCCTCATGCAAAGCTGGAGCATCATTGGTCCCATCACCAGTTACTGCCACAACTTCACCAAAATCATTCCTCAAATGGGTCACTAAGGTGTGCTTATCAAGAGGCAAGGATCGAGCCATTACCTACGCGTTAAAGCAACCAATATATAAACTTACCATATTTGAAAAACATTAAAGTAAGTATCAATGGAACAGTAATAATACCTGTATTTTTGGTATTATCTCCTCCATTTGTTGATGGTTCAGTTTCCGGAATTCTTGTCCTTCTATAGCCACTCCATCTGTCAAGATGCCACATTCCCTAGCTATTGCTTTAGCAGTATTTATGTTATCACCGGTCACCATCCTAACAGTAATCCCAGCTGCTAAACAAGTCTTCACAGCTTCTTTAACTCCGGGCCTCACTGGATCCTTGATCCCAATAATAGCAATCAAAGTGTAATTATCCTCAGGGATATTATTACCTTCAGAAGATCCTTCAATGTCCTTGAAGGCAATGCAGAGTGTTCTGAGAGCCTCAGAAGCAAAACCATTGATGATTTCTGTGATGATCTTTCTTTGTTCTTCTTTCAATTCCTCGACTTTGCCTTGTGCATTAACAACTTTGTCACACTTTTCCACAATAATTTCTGATGCACCTTTGCAAAAGGCTCTACACTTGTTAGTGCCGTTAGGAAAAGTCACAAGCACAGACATCATTTTTCTGATTGAATTGAAAGGTTCAACCTTAACTATCTTATACTTCTCATTATAAGACTTAGAATCACCTCCTAAAAGCATGCCAAATTCCAGTAGTGCTGACTCTGTAGGAGTACCCATGACTTTGTTCCTTCCATCTTGCCCTTTGACAATCTCTGACCCAGTATTCTGAAATATGGACTGCAAAAGGAGATCAAATATCTCTTCAGAAATGGAGGGCTTTAACGCATCCTCGCTGTCCCTGCTTTTTATTGCCTTACTTTGTTCACAAATCCATATTTTGTCTACAACCATATGATTTGTTGTCAAAGTGCCAGTCTTGTCTGTGCAAATACAAGCAGCAGAACCCATGGTCTCACAAGCAGAAAGGTGCCTGACTAGTGCCTTATCATTCATTAATTTCTTCATTGCAAATGCAAGGCTTAGTGTCACTGCCAAAGGCAGCCCCTCCGGGACTGCCACTACAATTATAATGACAGCAGTAGCAAAGAAATCAAGAAGCTGAGATGCATCATTTAGAGACCATTTAGAGATGTCATGGTGAGCTATTTTCTCCATCAAAAACCTGCCAGTCAGAACCAGGAATGTGAGCAGAGCAAATCCCAAGCCTATCTTCCCAATAATGGTTGCAACCCCATTGAGTTTGACCTGAAGAGGTGTCTCGTCATCTCCCCCTTCATTGAGAGTTTCCATCAATCTTCCCCATTCAGTCCTCATACCAACAGAAGTCACTAGCATCTTAGCAGAACCATCTTGCACTGTTGTCCCACAAAGAAGAAAAGGCTTCTGTTGATCAACATTCACAGCCTCACTCTCACCAGATAGGCTTGATTCATCAATTAACAAGCTATAACCTGATATGAATAACCCATCTGCAGGAATTACATCTCCAATTGACAGATGAACTATTTCTCCTATGACTAGATCATAAGTTGAGACCTTTTGTCTTGTACCATCTCTTGTAACTTGAATGCTAACATTTTTCTTTTCCTTATCTAAATCCTTAAATTGCAAAGACTGTTTATAGTCACTGATTGAAGTGACAAAGACCACTAAAAGAATACATAGTATGATTCCCACTCCATCATACATACCTTTAGGAAATCCCTCAGTTGATATTCCAACACCTGCTGAGATCACAGCACATAACATAAGGATCATAAGAGTTAAGTCTTGCATTGCATCCCAGACAAACATCCAAAAACTTCGAGGGGGCTTCTCTGCATAGCGGTTAACGCCATAGATATTTTGTCTATGAGAAACATCACATGAATTAACACCATCTTGCAATGACACACAAACATGTCTGGCTAATCCATCAATTCCACCATGACTTTCTAAACATTTTCTGTCAAGGGATCGAACAATGGTTCCTATTTCATCTGGTTCAATTCCAAAACCAGCTTCCTGAACCTCTTTGGATAGCATGTAACCACCACTACGGCTCCCAGCTGTATGAGAAGGAGAAGCAACAACAAAAGAAACAAAATTGTAACATAAAATGGAACAAGCTAAGTAAAAATAGTAAATGTGAATGAAAGCAATTAAACATGTTTAATTTGATTACCGTTAATAAAATGCAAAGCTGCTTTTTGCACATAGAGAGCCACTCTTATCTTTTCCTGGTCAAGATAGTAAGAACGTAATAAGCATAATGTGTTAGTTAGAGCAACAAACAATAAATGCATTTCATGCAACGTTTATAAGAGTAAGCTAACGTGCTATTCCTATTCCTATTCCTATTCCTATTCCTATTCTATATATGCTTTCACCTTCCACACCTTTTTAATATATATAGATAGATGCGGTATTTTCAATTAAATAGCCGTTTCAGAGAGTAAACATGTTACTAGTTTCTTGTTTAATACTGATCATAGAATTCATAACATTATTTCACACCATTCTCACTTTACTAGAAACATATATATTGTAATATATGGGTAACCTCTCTGTGGGTCCAGACAATAAATTAATTTTAATGCTTTAACTGTTAACAGTAAAAAGAAGATGCATGGAGAATATATATGACCCCTGCCTTCTTATTTTGCAAGAGAAACAGTAGTAAGAACTGAATAAGGGACCATTCACCATTGCTATTTTATGTTGTATATATATGATCTATGTAGTATCAAGTGCATAATTTAAACATATACATACGTATGTGATTGGGGTATGAACAGATTTGTAATAAATTAAAAATTAAAAATATGAACAAAATTATAATTGTTTTGCTATTATAACATTGACAGTTTTATGATGGTTATTGGTTGTATGTATTTTGACATACAAGGATATAATTATAATCTTAAATTGGAGAATGAGTTAATATAAAGTAAGGAATGATTTGAATTAAGAGTGGGTGACTAATGTGAGGAGTTATGCGAAGTAGCTTATATTGCACGCAACAAGTTATTACATATAGAATTGTGATCTGGAATAACCTGGAGGTTCTTGCGCTTCTTTTCGGCCTGGGCGCGTTGGGCAAGATTGGCCACCATGCGGAAGCGGCGATGGGGATTCTTTACGACGGAGACGGCAGATCTCCATCGGAGAAGGGCAGTATCAGAGGGGTGTTTGGGTTCTACGCTGAAGTTATCTCTCAGGTACTTCTCCATTGTGCTTTTCACTCTCCTTCTCCAAATCAGAGAATATAATAAATTGATGCCAAAGAAACTTTCAAAACTCTATCCCGAATGTGGCGCCAACAACTAAAACATTTCATTATTATTTTTATTTTTATTTTTATTTGCTGATTATTGTGCCTCCAAAAAATTGAAACTGAATCATTCAGATATTATTATTATTATATTTCATACCTCACTGTTTTTATTAGATCTCACACTATTTGTGAGGAATATTACACAAGAACAAAAGCTTCCGTAAACAAAATAATTTATTAATGAATCTTATGAGGATTAGAGTATTATGGAGATTTACTAGATTGAATATCCTCGATTTAAGAACTCATTGTCTCTGTTAAGTATAGTGATTCATCTGTTCTTCCTATTCATCAATCATGATGCTAATCTAATAGGATCAATTAATATTCTCCACCAACATTCAAGCTGTTACCATAACAACACAGTTCAACTATTAAATTAAATTAAATTAAATCCCAACAAAGCTATGCTTCATGACTCCAAACAAAATGGAAAATGGAGCTGCACAAGTATATACTGAAATCTACATTCACCAAATGTCAAAATTAACTGCCAAATCTCATTATCAGACTACCATTCTATGTCTACTGACCAAGAAGAGATGGCCTGAAAAATACATGGCTTTGAGCTATCTGAATACGGTCACGTGGATCATTCATCGTCTCATCTCTCAATGCTCGTAGAATAGCCTCTACCGGAGATTCCCTGCAGATTCAAGGTCACCAAAACCATATAAAATGTTAGTTTCATAACTGAATTCAATTTGTTTACTGCTGTGAGACTTCTATAGTACCCCCAAGCCCTAACTAATAATAACCCTGCCCAATTACCAGTATTATACCTACTAGTGATAGTATTGTAATGGTTCTAGAAGCATGTTTCATGTTATAAATAGCATTGCCAATTGGGCAAGGGTCCAATAGTTAGAAAGTATACACAGTTAAGTAGTCAATCCCAAATAGCGAAGCGGCATACCTCAAATACTAACGCAGGATGACCGCTATTCCGACATTTAGGGAAACAAAAGAATTAATTTATACTATACACATATAAAGGCTCAAAAATATAAAAATACACAAATAAAACGCAACTCAAATCTAATATACAGCTGAGTAATAAAAAATTATAATATAGTAATACACCTCAGTCAATTCCAGTAATAATATACCTCAGTCCTCAAATCCAATATAACTCCAAGTCTCCACTTAACTAATCTCAGCCTCTAAGGCTGTGAAACAGGAGCAGAATAGACAAACAGAGTGTGCAAAGTGCAAACTGAAAAATAGAGAAACAAGGGAAGAGAGGGAACAGAATAGGATATCACTGCTAAGTCATGGTCGCCTGAAAATGGCTGGTGAACAAGGGCAGAAGAGAGTGAGAACGGTGTGGTAGGGCTGTGTTTCCTCAATCATGAGGGGAAACTGTGTTGTCGACCCTTCTCAGTTTCAGACCGCAATTCTAATATGTTTGGGGTGTGCCAAAAAAGACCCAAACACCCTTAAAAAATTGCCTACATTTTAATTTCGAAGGCAAATTTGATATTTTTTTCCGGTGTGTCCCTTTAACAGATGGCGGGATGCAAAGCACCACTAAACCACCAATAAACCCACAACAGCGGCTGCTATTGCGAACTGCCTCAACTGCAAATTTGATCTGCAACGCCCCGGGTATAGCGTAGCAGAACCACCTCCGCCGCATCACTAAACCGCTATACAGGTGCTATTGACTGCCTAGATACACAGAAACCTCCTATAAAAGGGCCTTATGCATTAACTTCAATAAAGAATCCATGGAGGGTATAAATTATTCTCATGTCACCAAAGTAAAGGTTCATATTTTTCTTTTTTTCATCCAAACAAAGAGGAGAAGAGAGTTAGGGTGGCAAAACTTATTACCTTATTATCAGTATTTTATACAACATCTTCAAGATGGGGCAAAGCTCCACTGGGGCGACAAGCTTGTTTTCTTCAGGATTTAGGACATTTAAGCTGGACTGACTTAGTAGCTCATAAAAGGCTTTAACTGCCGAGACTCCCTACCAGATGCAAAGCAAAAAAAACATCATTGATAAGCAACACTGTAGAAATTTGAATAAATTTTACGATCTTAAAGTATCTTTCTAACCAGAAAGAAACTCTTCAAGAACCGCATGTAAGTTGAATGACCAAAATCGATACCTGAATCATCCCCTTGCCCTTGATGCTGTCGCCCATTTCAAGGCTCAACTCTCCTTTGGCCAATTTTTGTCCATACCATGCATTACGCCCTTTCAACAAAGTTACATAAGTATCTGCTAAGAGGGGTCCTGCAAGTTTCTCTGGTTCTTCTGCCAATAGATGAGTAATAAAAATCATCTCTGATGTGCAGTGAGCAAAGTACACTGATTTGCTGGTGGCACTTTCATTTGTTAAAGCAGCTATCATTCCTGTTGAATTGTCAGTAATGAATACAAATTGCAAGTTCCAAATTATTAAAAGCACACTATCCGGTGGTGTAACAGAAGAGTTAAATAAGAACAAAACATCACCACACAAATACAAAATAATAATATCCACAGATAATATAGAGTACTCAGTCGTACTCCTATGTGAAAACACAACCTCCCAAGTCTCAAGTGAGCTTAAGTCCATGCAAACTGATGCAAGATTATATTTGAAAATTAAAATGCTATTAAAAAATGTTGGTATCTGATGAAGACAATCAATCATAGGTAGGAAAACATAAATCGAGATTAACTTCTAACAAACAAAGAAATAGATCTTGTGCTCCAGCACAAAAACTCTACAAAGAAAAAGGGAAAGTGGGAGATAGAGAATTCCCTACAACTATAGCCTATTAAATCATCCCTAAGCTCTGGGTGCACTCAATGATATTTGGCTGAAAAAAATACACTAAATTAGGCTCTTCGGTGGGAAAAATAAGTCAATATGCCATCCCCAATCTCCAGCAGTAGCAGCTTCCAGATGATATTTCACAAAAAGAGAATACAATAAACTCTTGAAAGAAAAAACAAGGAACAATAAGAATAGGAAGGAGCTTGGTAAGTGAAAATCCTATCCCCACATAACTAAATCTTACCTGCTCCAATAGCATATACATTCTTTAGTCCTCCCATAACTTCATGAGTAACAAGGTCACCATTATCCCACACTATAAAGTGGGGTTGCCTCAAAAACACAGCCAATGGTTTCCTCCATTTTTCCGCTCCACATATCCTAGCATTTGCATATTCCTTGTTGTAAATTTCAGAGGCAATGTTAGGTCCACCAAGATATAGAATGTTCTCAATGGGGACTCCAGCTGCAAAATATGATATCAGACAATAAAGGAAGTGAAAAAAAAATAAAACCATTTAGTTAGTACAATGATGCCAACAGGGTTTCAGGTTCCCACTTTGCTCACAAAGGGACTAAAGAGGATGGTTAGTCCAATAGAGAAACTACAAAAACTAAGAAGCTTAGCTTAGCGAAAAGCATATTACAAAACTAATTCTTTAAGTTATGCTAGATGGGGGCTAAATTAGCACCAAAGACATATTCAAATGCTGAAGGGATACGTTCTGAATGAATGTAAATGTGTCTTACTTGCTCGATTGATCATTAGAGTAGGAGTTATTATGCGTGGTTGAGGACTCAATTCAGCCTCCACACCCTTTGCCAAGGAAATAATAACAGGAACAGTAATTCTATCATTCCAATACTTGCTAATTTCTTCAAACACCTGACGCGTTTCGGTTGATGGCAAGCCGTTAATAACAATATCAGCATCCCATACAGCCTCCTGCAAGTTTGAGACAACCTTGAGAGGGCACAAAGGGGTATCAATCATATTCAAGCAAAACCCATCTTTCAAAATCTCATCAGCATAAAGGATCCTATCACCTAATCTGGCCTCAACATATTTCAAATATGCACAGCGCCTAATGAGCCTCCTCAGTACATCCTCCCTTGAATTGATGACCTCAAACAAGTGCTCAGCGGTGGCTCTATCAACCGTTCTTCCAGGTCTTCTCCATATCCTAATCAGAACCTTATCTCTTAAACCACCATAAGCCTCTTGTAACATAGCTGTGAATACACTACCCCAAGCACCAGCTCCAACACCAACTATTCTCAATGGATCACCATCTACCTTCCCCATAAGCTCACGAAGCTCATCAACTTTATTTTCTAAACTGCAACTACCAATTCCATTTAGGAGAGAACGATTTGAATGATTATTTTGGGTGTGAGTCGTAGATTCAGTGGTCGCAAACATGGTGGATCCAGATAAAGGGTGAGGGTTATGGGGTAATGATGTAAAACTAGAAGACCCAGTGGAAAATATAAAGAAAGGTGGAGGCTTTATGAGAGGAAATTGACACCCGAAGATAGCAGAGTACATCTAAAACAAGACAACCCCACCAATCACATGATAACAAACAACACTGATGTGGGTCATTTGTTTGAAATATAAAAAGGAAGAACAAATTGTGTTGTTTCGAAGGTGGGTTTGGTATTGGTGTATTTGTGTTGTTGTTGTGTTACGCGGTTGCCCAAGTCGTAACTGGGAAACCCTCATTATCATATTCATTATCAGATGGGAATTAACTCCAATTCTTCACTCTAAATTGGTTTGACTTCACAACTCACAACTTACTTTAAAATTCAACTCAAAATTACCTATTGGAATTCAAATTTTTATTAGGATAACAATGGGTCTGAATCAGTATGGACTCATTCCATTTTTTTATTTTGGGATTTGAAATCGTATAAATATCTACTCGGTCTACTATCCATAAATCATTGAGTAGCCAACGAATTTGCGTGTATTTGTAATCTTAGAAAATGTTTAAAAATTCTAAACAATATATATTTATTATGCACATCTTTTATATCTTAAACAATGAAACAAAATATATTATTTTTACTATTCATATGATACATATACATTTGTGACTTATGTGCTACTTTATATTTATCCGTCCATTTCAGTTTTAATTCAGGTAAGTAATGGAAAAAATTAATAATCACGAAGAAGGAAAAGTATATTAGAAAATATAATAAACATAATCATTATCTTTTGTTTTTAAGTAACTGAATGTAATATAAGTTACATGAAATAGCTAATTGAAATAACATTTGAAAAATATTATAATCGGGACAAAATGTTGCATTATGTTTTGTGAATTGTGAGAGTGAGTGAAAGTAAGATTCATAAAATGGCGCATAGAATACTACATTGATTCAAATACCAGGAATAGGATAGTGAGTGAATTTTTTTCAGTTTCAAATTCATCTTTATTTACTATCATTAGCACTGGAATGCTTTTCTCAACAATGAGTCAGCATGTCATTGGTTCATTCAGTTTATGCTTACTTTGCCATTGTTTTTCTTTTTCAACTTTGTGTCGCTTGCAAAGTCTCATTGGTTTTTTGCAGGCACTTGAATCATACACATCTCTAGTGCATGTTTGAAAACATGCAGCTTGTTGTTATGTCACTATATTCTTCATTCAAGGTTACATCATTATTTGCAAATCTAGAATTTGCATTAATTTAGTCTTTCAACATTTTAAGTGCTATCCAAGAAAATAATATTTATTTTATTTGAAGGCAAGCTTTTGTTTGTTTTCAGTTATTTTAACCTTAACTCTTGTGGGATAAAAGGCTCATGAAGCCTCTCACTGCACACTATGCTTACTAGATCTGATACAATAGTCTATTTAGGGGAAAGATTTCTCACCAAACATTTCGAGGCCTTTTATGCAGTAAGATTCCTGTCCTCAATAATTATTAAAGATTTTCTTATGAATCTTGCACTGATGAGGGCTAGATTAAGATTATATGTTGCTTTTTTATAGGAGATGGTCCCATTTTTTGTTTTACTGTACATGATCCCCCAATATGTAGTGTCAGTATCAAGAAACTATATGCCTTATAAGGTCAAAATATTTCTTTGCATTCAGTTGCAAGCTTCATATATGGTGTTTATTCGCCAATGAATCATGCTACTGATTTGATAACTCCCATTATGATGTAGGTTCCATGGGCTAGATTAACTAACATAGGGTGGTGATAGATGTTCATATGCCACATGTACTTCATATATCTTCAGCTTTCCTAACATACATATCTTATCTAAGGTAGGTGTTCCTCTCAGCACATCCTTTCAATCATAGATCCTTTATTGTTGCTTTTTAATTTGTAACTTTAGTGATCTATTTAGCTCTTTGTTGAGTGGTTTCAACTTTCAAGATGGCAGCAAGTCTCCTGAACCAATGCATTGTGATCTCATTACGTGGAAAGATTATGATTTACTGTTTACATGATAACTTTAGTTCCTTTTGTGTGTTTGTCTGGTCAGTGGTTCCAAACCAGAATCCAGAAGCAAGCCTTTTGAGACAAAGCATTCGGAAGTGGTGAAGGTAGTGTGATACAACTTTTACTTGGTGGTGTGTATTCCAGTGAGTAAACAAATAGTCTAGAAGCCACTGAATACTATTTCCTATCTAGTTCTGACACACCCAGGGAATCTCTTCAACAGTAACATATTCCTTTTCCAATTAACTTTTTAATAGACATTTTCCTTTTTGGGCTCCATAATAATTATATAATTATAACCAAAGAAGGAAAAGATGTACTCCGCAAAAAGCAGTTGAAAAAGCATGGTTAACATAGAACATAAAATGATTCCCACAAGTATCATGGCATGAATATGCAAACTTGAAAATTAAGTGGGAAGGGACCCGGTTTCAGCTACTAAATGAGCTTTTCTTAAGTAGTTTTTTGGCCATATATTTCACTTGACATGCTATGAATAGTTTCCAGATTTTGCTGATGTATCCTTATTATCTTTGCTCTTATTAAGACAGTAATAAGAAGAAAACATGCTAGGCATAGTTCTGCCTATTTTTGCTGAGTTACTAAGTTTCACTTCAGCATTACTTGTGGTGAACATAACAAATAAATTAGTTTTGCTGTTGTTATTGATTGCTCCATTTTATATGGACGGCTGCTGTTGGAGAAGTAAGCTAATTTATGAGTGTGTAATTTTACTTTTGCCACAATTGTTTATTCTTTTATATTATTATTGATCTCACATAGACATACCAGATACCACCTATAATTTTCAGTGATATTGATGGCAGCGTTATTTTTTTGCTGCTCTCTCATTGGGATTGTAATTCCACACATTTCATCGGAGGCTTATCCATTTTCATATCATTTTCCAGCAGTTTGCAAAAATAGGGTTCAGTCTATTCTTATCTGCATTTTTTGACATGTTGATGAATATCATGATAGAGAATAAGATAAGGGAGTGTTTACAAAATTGATATATCCATTGATTGTAGCAGACTAGCACTGGCAATATCTGTTAATTATTTGGAAATCCTATAATAATTCCTGTCATAAATATTTGATCCCCTTTGTTGACCAAATCTTAGCCGGATCCTGCTGCTTTGGGGCTACACCCAACATGTAAGGCAATTTTAGCATAAGCCATGAGTGACTTTTCTCTTTCAGATTATTAATCATTAATAAAATATGGAGGGCTCGGCTGCTGTCATGAGAAGGTTATTGCTTTTTGAAATATTCTCTGGCCAGGAGCAAGTATTGCCAATGGGTCATTAATATATTTTCTTTGCACAAAAGCCTCCCACTGAAGACCAAAATGGGCCCTCCATTCTTCCTGTGTTTTGTAGTGTGGCAAATATTGCTTTACTCCAAGTTGTGATCCTTCACAGTATTCTAAAATTCTTTTGTTCTGACTTATTATGTATTCTAAGCCATCAGTTCCATTGGAAGATGGAACTGCAGAAGTAAGGAATGCCACTAGGTAGAAAATGTCTTCCTCTGGAATAACAACAGAAGTTCTGTTGTCCCACCTGATAACAACAGATAATATACATTATATGTGAACTAAATATTGAAAACTAAAAAATTGGTAGAGTTAACAATTTTTCTAGAACCATTACTTTGATTTATTTACTGGGTAGATAAGGACAGGGCCATTGCTTGTTTCTGTTAGGATATTCCCGAAGACTACTTGTGCAAATTGGTGTATTTTGCTTTTTGGTATAAAAAGATTAAGCCATGGGTGTGGTACATCCCACAAACCTTTTGAACGCAATTTGACCTCAGATACATGCACCCTGTCTAAGAAGTCTAGGTATTTGACTTCTGTTAGAAAAAGAGTTGATGGAATGTAGTTTAAATAGGACAAGTGCATCTCAACTTCCTGTATAAAAAAGAAACATGTATTAATGATTTAATTATCTATTTATTTTCACTAAAAACAATCTTTACTTTTATCTGTCAGTGGATTCACCTGATTTACTAAATTGATTTGTTCCAAGGTGAAATACTTGGCTAATTCTAGGCAATAGAGAGTCTTTCCATCTGAGTTGAACTGACTAGCCTGAACCGGGTCTTGTGGGTTGAAGGATGATCTCCAGTTATTTAGCAGACCAGTTCTGTTTATTATCACAAATCCTTCAATGTAATCAAATGAGTTTTCTGCTGATATTAATTGCTCTTGGTCTCTTGTGAATGCTGTGAAATCTGAGTATAGCACTCTTATCCATTTTACCTGGTCCAAAAAATGGAAATTTTCCTTTATGACAACAGGTACTTGCAAAATAGTAATTAGTTAGGGGAATGTTAACTAGTGCTTAGAAATCTTGCATCTGAAAATCATGCATATTCAAAAAAGAGTTTAGAAGCTTTGATTTCCAATGAAGTGTTTCTATTGTTTAATTTCTTAACTAGTGCCTCTAGAGCACTCCTTCACAGGACCATTAAAGTTAAAAGACCTTGATTTTTGTATAATCACTGATGCATTACCATGTCAGGTGCTGGTTCCAGCAAAATTCTTGCCCTGGTTATAATGCCAAACTGGCCAAGCCCCCCAAGAACACTGTGAAAGAGCTCCTCATTCTGCTCCTTGGAACAATTTACCACCTCCCCTGTTCCTGCATTAGTTCATTGACCATTTTTTATTCATCAAAAGAGGAAGTGTTTCTTTATTCGAAATCAACTATCTTAGGAAGTTATCAGCCAGGAATCTTGGAAAGCAACTATTTAAGTTCAAATGAATTATGGGCCATTCTTTAAAATTTAGCACCGGTCTATTTTTTTCGTTTAGCACCACCCTTACCAAAAAATGAAGAAAACAAATGGAAGTGCCAGAAGAATAGCAGTTCAGAAGAGACAAATTTTAGCTGGTATAATTGAAAATTTCATCTTCTTATGACAAGATGGTTTTGAATACCTGTAACAATCTCCAGCTGCTTCACATTACTTATCTGAGGACCATGCCGAAATGCCTGCCCGCTGACTCCGGCATTAGAGAGGGTGCCACCAACTGTCAGATGCAAATAATCTGTCCATGATCTTGGTGCCAACCTATATTTTAAAGTCTCGTGCAGGATGTTTATCCACAACTCACCACCTGAGACATCCACATATGGAGAATTTCCTACATGTACCTGCATTTCTGGGACCTTGAGTGATTCCATGTTGATCACAACACCTCCATGAGCTTGTGCCTGGCCATGGAGTGAGTGGCCATGGCCTCTGGCTGCAACGGTGAGTTGCGAGCTTGGTCCCATGAGCCAGATATGCTTTATTGTGGCTGCAATATCAGAAACTGATTCTGGATGCAGCACTGCCATTGGATTATATTGGTATCTGTTGCCAAAGTCTGTTGCTGCATGGCTAAGAGTAACTTCATCAAAACTGAAATGTCCACCAAGGGGGAGTGAGTTTAGTGAAGAAGGAATAGTTGAAAGACAGAAGTTAAGGTGAATGGTTATACAACTAAGGAAAAAGATGGTGAAGCCTGTGAGGAACATAATGTTATGTTCTCCAAGAAGTTTGACGTTGCAAGTATAATTTCTTTGTGGAGAGAAGCAAAAGGAGAAAGTGATGGAGAGTGAGGGAAATGAAGGGTTGGGACAGAATTTAAAGAAGTTTGTGGGTGACTGAGTCAACCTTGAAGTTATGAGAATGCGTATGAAGACTGCCAACTTGGAAGGAATAATAATTTAAGGATTGTGTTGTGGGTTCTCCTTGTCAGGGTAGCTTGTCAAAAAAAGAGAGAGACCTAAGCCATCATACAGTAGCCAAGTTGAAGAGGAAAAGTAACCACAAAGGGAGATCTCACAGATCTTCTACTTTTTACTACATCTTTAAAAGGAATGTAGACAAACAGTTCTACCCACAGTAACATCTTCACGTGTAGGAAAGACATGTTTCAAATTTATGTTAATTAACAGATTTAAGGACACTTTTCCCAATTTAGAAATAAGTACTTGCTTTTGATATCTTGAGAGTATAGTATTTCACTTTGTGGCCATCTACAATGTTATTTGTCCAACAATTTGTTGAGTCCTTTGGTGTGGGAATGTAAACATCGCGTATCCTTCTATTAGATTGCATTCCTTAGATGGAGTTGGCCCATCATACACGTGACCATGTCGGGACCTATGCTTATCATTCTTCTGGGGAAACTGGCCCAGTTCCATATCAACCATAAAGCTTCTCCTCCCTTCTCAACCCTCTAGTGGAAGTTTTGGTCTTTCTTATTATTATACCCATAATCTATTCACAGATTCATTGTCATGAAAATATGATTATCATGGTGTGGAAAAAAACATAATTTTTGTTAGATGCCTCTCATTACTATGCCTTAAAAGAATTTTATGACTATTTTATGGTTTTGTTTCCAAGCATCCAATGCTTCATATCCAACTTTGCTTGCCTATAAAATGACACATATAGAGAGCTTCAAAATCATCTTCACAACACACAACATCTCTTTCATTTACACATATATTGTGAGTGCATTCTTGGTGAGAATTTTTGTTCCATTTGAGAGAGTATTTGTGAGAAAAAATATTGTCATTTGTCCTCATCATTATAAGAGGATTTCTTGTACTCTTCTTTTTTACATAGTGGAATTTTATTCTTGATCGCCCGTGGTTTTTTTCCCTCTCACATTAAAGGGTTTTTCCACGTTAAATCTTGTGTGTTATTTTCTTTATCCTTTACTTGCTTCTCTTTTGTTTTCAATTGATCGCATTGTGCTCTATCCTCAACAATTTTAAAAAACGGCATTTTTATCATTCTTTGTTATTATTATAGCCTTTAAAACATGATTTTAAAGATGTATAAGGCAAGGTCAATGTTCATGCACATGTTCCACTCAATATGTACTTTATTTAATAGTTAGAGTTGAAGTTAAGCACACGGTTACTATTGAGCATAGTGTTGTATAGTGTGATAATGTGAACACAATTGACATGGTCTTCCCTTTTGTGGTAGAATACCTAACACTTTTGGTAACATGTTTTTAAGAAGCAACACAAGGTGGATATTAATGAAGACAAAAGAAATTAAAGTTAATGTTATATATAGGAGAGTAATTATCGTGTGGGACTATTCCATATAACACGTATAGTGATGGATAGACACATGATGATGCTTATATATATAATCCCTTTTTAGGAGCTGAAATATCTCAAGAGTTAACAATTGTCATAATACCCTTGTTAACAAGGGTTAGTGTGGCAAATAGGATAAGTGCCTAACAATACAGGTGCATGTGGCATTGCCACATAAGTGTTCTATATATGAATCCAACCCTCATCATCATATTCCAAAGTAAGAAGATGATCCAGATGAGGCTCTTCTCTGTTCATTTTGGGCCATGTATTAATAGGATCTTTGCTGATGATGACTACTACTGTCTATACAAGACACAATAGATAGCTTTTTCTTGCATGGTCAATAAGAGTTCATGTCAAAATTCCAAGGGCTGATCCTTTTTTACTTGAATAGAACATAGTGTTTTTTACTTGAATAGAACATAGTAGTTCTATTGAATCACTTGTATTGATCTACAAACTAAAAAGTAATAAGAATAATAGCAACCATAGTCTGGACTTGGAACTCCAAAGATGCCTTAAACAACTTAGAGAGAAATTAAACTCAGCATTCTACTTCTCTAAACCATCCTCTAGTTTTTGAGAAATTATTGTGTGGTCACGGACAAATAGTTACTAATACATCAAAATCATTGATTATAAACTATTCAAATAAATTTATAAGTATATTTATAAAATCAATAATGTAGATGTGTCTCAGACAGTTGGTCCCAGACCATACAATAATTTCTCACGATTTTGACCTCTAAACCTAATATTTGATATAAAATTAATAACAGAGATATGTCTAGGACTATTGGTGCCAAACCACACAATAATTCCTCATGAGAAAGCAGGATGAATATCCTGATGTAAATATCAACAACTAACATAAACTGTATATGGGAAAGACTTCTAATTACCAAAGTACAAGATTCCTTAACTCATAGTATAACAGTTTTGTAGAATCGGTTTCTTTCTTCTTCTTTTTTACTTTTCTTATAGTGGTTTGGTTGGTTGTTGTATTTGCACGTCTTGCTTAAGATCTTATATGATATCTGGGAATGCGTATAAGCTTCAATTTGGATGCAAGAAACAAAAGAACATAATTTGTTTCCATTGATTGAATTTGAAAGACATGGTTCCAATTGTATAGAAATTTAAAACATATTAAAAAATGTATGATCACACCAATTCTAAAATACGTGCATGCAGAAAAGCAAAAGAAAGAAACCCTTGAGGGTTTGTGGAACATATAACAAGACTTCCAAGGAGAAGAGAAAGGAAGAAGGAAGCACAACAGACACTGGCAAAAATAGATCCTGTGCTTCATTACCCAGCCTTGAAAATGTTCCTAACATGATGAGATGATGCATTGGTTCATTGTGTTAAGTGTTTTAGAGTTATCTTCTTCTACTTGTATATTATTATTATACTTTGGAATTGGAACCCACCAAACTCTGACACTTCTGTCAAGGCTTCCACTATAGAGCATAAACCCATCACGAATTCTATTACATGATGCTTGCAAACATTTCACTGGCCCTTCATGGCCACCTATTACACCAACTTTACAAAGGTTCCCAAAAGCCTCTCTCTTCCAAATACTAATGTTTTTATCAGCTGATCCACTGCACAAAAACTCTCCCATTAGGCACATGCACAAAACAGCCATTTCATGTGCCTTAGTCTTAGAAACAAGTTTCCAACTTTCAAAACTCCCATCCACCTCCCACCCTATAACAAAACCATCGGAACCACCTCCATAAACCCATTTCCCATCATCAGAAACAACCACAGAATTAAAAGAAACATCTTTATGACCTTGAAGTACCCCTTTTAAGCAATGTGAATCCTTCTTCCCTTCTTTCCCCCAAGCTTTAATCTTTCCATCAGCAGAAGCAGAATACACAACCCCTTTACCTGCTACCAATCCATTAATAGCATCATCATGCGCCTTAATTGACTCCAAACACTTCAAATCCGAGACCCTCCAAACCTTAAGGGTCCTATCCCAAGAACCTGAATAAATCAAACCATTATAAACACTCAAACAAGAAATGCTATCAGCATGTTCAATCCACAAACGCTTGTGGTGCCTCCTAGTTTGAACATAATTGCTCTGCTTCATGAATTTCCCCCAATAGTCCTTAGTTGTTGGAAGAGTATCAGCAAGTTTGAACACATTCTCTGAACTCCTTGAAACTTTCCAAACCCTGATCCTGCTATCTTGGTGTGCCGTGAAAACCTTGTTCCCAATGGATACAAGGGCTTTGACAGAACCATCACCATGACCGAACTTTGCGAACAACCTCAAATCTGGTTGTTGCCACACTATGATGTCTTTTCCCTGGGAAGCACTTAATATGAATTCTCCACACACGGCTAAGCATGAAACAGTACCAACATGGCCTGAAAGAACAGCTAAGGATCGATGCGAATGTGAATTGGGCAAGCTAATGCATTTTGTTGGGATTTGATATTTGACATCTTGGATTGAGAAACGTTGAGAGGAAAGAGGGTTTTCATCGGTTTCGCTGTTGCTATAACTGCTGCTAAAGCTGCTATTACCAGAACTTGAAGATGGTGCAGAGAAGGGTGGACTAGAATTAGAAAAGCTAGTTTTTGAAACAGGGGAAATCATTGTTGAAGAAAGTTTGTTTTTTGAAACATGGGAATTCATTGGGTCTTTTGAAACAGGGGAATTCATTGGGTCTTTTGAAACAGGGGAATTCATTGGGTCTTTTGAAACAGGGGAATTCATTGGGTCTTTTGAAACAGGGGAATTCATTGGGTCTTTTGAAACAGGGGAATTCATTGGGTCTTTTGAAACAGGGGAATTCATTGGGTCTTTTGAAACAGGGGAATTCATTGGGTCTTTTGAAACAGGGGAATTCATTGGGTCTTTTGAAACAGGGGAATTCATTGGGTCTTTTGAAACAGGGGAATTCATTGGGTCTTTTGAAACAGGGGAATCAATGAAAATAAAAAGTTTGGATTTTGAGA
Organism: Lupinus angustifolius; assembly: GCF_001865875.1. Lineage (NCBI taxonomy): Eukaryota > Viridiplantae > Streptophyta > Magnoliopsida > Fabales > Fabaceae > Lupinus > Lupinus angustifolius. The sequence continues at coordinate 140,445 of NC_032015.1, forward strand.
CTGGAAAGTCCTACATTGGAGAAGAAAGATTGATTTTTGAATGAAATAGTTTGGAAAGAATGTATTTTGATACAAGGGGAACTCATTTTGATTGGATTGTATAATGAAAAGAGAATGAATGATTATTAGTTGTTGACAACTATGGAAGAGGGAGGTGCAACGGCTAAGTTGACTATTTGACTTAAGTTGAAGACCAACCAATATCCCGTTTTGTAATGTTGGATGTTGAAGTTGTTGGCTACTTTCTTGAGTCATTTTTTATTCCACCAATTATACCATGCCACATGCAACAGAAAAAAAGAGAGGAATCTATGAGATTTACTATTATTAGTTAATTGCAACTCCCTATTCAAATATACACCATTTAATTATTGACCGTAGGAGACACCTTTAAATTACAGAGATTAATTAACAAACTAGTGACTATAGTGGTCGGCTGCAACATTCCTTGTTTGATTAATAAAATAATAGAACCTAATTACATTTTTTACCCTATAGGGTAACCTCCCATCATTGACCCATGTGTCTTTTGAAAGAGAACAATGTGTTTCCCACAAAATGGGGGAGGACAAAGTTACAAGGAAAGAATATCATCAAAATAATCTTTATGTAACAATAACTATTAAAAAGTGTATTACATTATAGTGATTGCACATGGTGTTAATTTCTTCCCCTGCATGTATGTATGTTTCTTTGCTCCAATAGCTACCTTATGTCTCCACCTCTAAATATTATAATTTAAGCATATTGAAATATTCTGTAACCAAAGATTTAACTAGTAGAATAAGGTGCCTTGAATTAACAATGATTATGACTCTAGAGCTTAAATAGCAGGTGTCAAGGGGACAATTCTCTTTCAAATTGTTTATAAGAGTGAAGTAATTGGGTTTCATGTAACTCACACTAATCAGTAACACTCAAGATTAAAGGAAGTTCCAAACAATTGATCTGATTTAGATTATGATGATTAAACAATACATTGATACCCCCATCTATTAGAGCAATGTATTTGGACATTATTGATTATTATTCCTACTTGAAAACGTGAGTGTCTACTTTTAATCAACACAAGAAATCTCTGCTTCTGATATTTGGCACTATATTACTTGTCTAACCTATGAAAATCAGTTTTAAATTTAACAAACACTTGAGTGATGGCCACCTAGTTGAGGAAGTGAACATATTTTAAAGCAAAAAGGGCTGAAAAGATAGGGAAAGTGCAACATAGTTATATGATTTGGTAGAAAGCAACATATGTTATGGTTAGCTCACATGAATCACATCAACAAAACAAACTTGACTTCTGTTTTCTTATTTATAAACTAATGTGAATTACATGTGAGTGAGTGAGTGAGTGGGTGCATGATTGAGGTGCAAACTTATCAACTATTTTATTGTTCCATTCATAGGACTGTGCAGGCTCCTATATAGATTAATAAATATAGTTATTTAAGGTTCATGCATTCCATTGGTTCTTTTATATTATAATGAATGTTTTTTAAGTTTGTATCTTCAGCAACAAGAAATCAGACTCAAGTAAGTCAAAAAACAATAAAAAGTATATGAATAATTAACATGAAGATTCCTTAATTTAGACAGCCTCCAATGCTTATGCCCAAATGCAGTCAAGTCTACAATCAAACTGAAGATTTTTGGCATTTCAAGGTACATGCATTAGTGTGAAATAACCTTCAACCAGATTTTGATATTAGATATAGTGTTACTGTCTTTCCATATCAGCACTAGTATGCATGTCATCTTTAATTTTTTCATTCTTCTAAGGGCACCATCCTAAAATCTTCCTTATCTAAATAATAAAAAGGCTTACTTATGAGTTAAAGGAAACTAACATAGTCAATAACCATTAACCAAAAGAAGAAATAGGAAATGTCATTAAACATAAGTACAAACTTCCAACCCCATTTGTACAAGTAATCATAGCATTGACTTATTCAGAATTCAGAATTCATAATCTAAAGAGAATAAAAATTACAAGACAAATAATGAGTGAGAAGTTGTTGGTCTGCAACTGTCTCCAGCTCTTCTTTATATTATATGCGTGTATTTTTTGAATGTCTCAATCTATAATGTAGTATTAGCTTGTATATTGTTTTCTTGTGAGAGCTTTTCACTTTGTAATGTGGAAAGCATCCTTAACTTCCCTTGTATTTGAGATAATAAACTGCATTGAAGTAGATTATAGTTAATATATTGTATTGAAGTATATGCATATAAAGTAACATTATTTTGAAGTATGAAGTCGATCTAAGAGCACAGAATCATAAGCTTAGATAATATGAAAAACTATGTAACAGGGGAATGATAAATTGGAAGCTGAAAAATCACTCTGTTCTGTTTAGTTGTTATTGCTTATTTAATGTTGAAATCATATGTCTGTTTTTCTTTTGTATTTTTTAGTTTCATTGTTATCCATGTGAGAAGAATTTTTAGTTAAATACTAACCTCCAAGTTTAAATCTGTCCTAGTTGCATGTGCTCTTAAATAACCATACTCCGAAATCCTTTTCAGGCTCCAATTACTCACCTATCAATGCACAAGAAGATATTAGTTAAAAACCATAAGCATAGTCCTTAAGTTATGGAGTTATGGATGAAAGAGAATTTGTTACTGTGTCTGGGAATTTGTCTAATTTGAAGCCAGCCATGCCAATGACAGCGTGCACAGGGGCAACGTAATTTCTATTATCATATGTGTCAACTCCGGTTGCATCTTTTGTAGGCATGGCTTTACATACACTTTGATAAACAGAACAAGTCCTCTCATAATTATGCACATGGCCAAAAAGAACCAAATCAACCTGTTCCATGTTCATCACACAGTCAATTGCTTTTAGAAGGACAGTAACTAAGATCTAATAACAAAGTTGATGTGCTCACCTTATTCTCCAATAGCAATGGCTCCACAGCTTCAACAAATTTGTTGTCAATAGAAAATAACCCACTACTAGAGGTGTACATTGGCCTATGCCTGTATGTAAAAATGTTATGCTTAATAGATTGATCCGCAGATGAACAAGGCTATAGTTTTCAAATGTGCACAACTCACTCACCCCATGAAAATTAGCCAAGGAGTTTTTAGTCGATTAACAGATGACATGTCCTTTTGCATCCATTGATACTGCAATAGAAAAGTTACAAATGTTAGATAATTATTCAAACAAACAAAATAGTAGTTTCCCTCATTTTACCTGCTCAGAATTCTGTGACCAGTCATGCTCAGTTGATATTATTGTGAAATGTATACTTGCTTGTTCAATAGAGTACCAAGGCTTATCCTTTGATGCAGCTGGCATTGGAAAGTATGTTTCATAAGGCACTCCACATTCACCACCAGAGTCAGGAGTAAGATATACTGAACCTGAAGCTATATAATCCCTGAGTATAAACAACAAATCTAGTAATGTTATCTCAAGATATTGTAACATCTTGTTTCTCTACTTTTCTTTAAGTAGAAAATGCATGTTATTCAATTATGAGTATATATATATATATATAGATTCCCTATTGCTGTCATGTATGAAAGTTTGGAAGCTACTGGGCTGATGAGTTGAAGGAAATACTCCCATTCTGCTAGAAAACCTGTTGCATAACTTATGTCTCCAATGTGAAAGATTGAGTTTACATTGTTCAAGTTTACATCATCAGATATAGCTTTAATAACTGAAAGAGCTCCTGGCTGCACCAAAATCAAGATAAACAGCTCTTCACTACATTTGATGATGCAATGACTTATCTCAGTATGCATTCTAATGCTGCTAGTCTTGTGTTGAAGAAACAATTTACCTGAATGTAGTGTTCTTCTGAAGCATCAAGAGGAGTCTTACCCATATCACCATACGTAATGAATCTTAGCTCATCTGATGTTCCTCCAGCAGGTGGAGTTGAAAACAGGATTTGTTCACTCCAACCAACCAAGTCACTATGCCATTTGTAGAAGAAAAATGGTGTCATTTATTCATAATAACAAACACAAATTCTAGCAATAGATTGTGCACAAACACAAATTCTTGCAATTCAGGCGTGTTATTATATTAGTATTCCAATAACTTGTAGTCTCACAAAGTTCTTTTCATATTATAATAAAGTTTTGACAAGAGACGGTGAATGAGCATGAAATCACTCCAAGATCAGTTATTAATGCATCTAAAATGGTTGAACATTAAGTTTGTCAAACCTTCCATATTTGTAGGAGAAGATGCTTGAAGGCTTAAGTCCTGTCATAACTGCTGAGTGGATGTATCCAGGGTCATGCCATCCAAAATCCTTGGCAGGACTTGGTAGAGCAATAGTACCTATAAATTTGGGGACAAATATATAATCATAAGTATGTAGAATAAGAGCATTATTTCACCTTCTACTCAAGCTATAAACTTATAGTTGTATGAAATACATACTAGTTATGAGTAGGGATAAGTAAAGTAAAGGTATTACTCACTGCACATATCATTTTGTGAAAATGTATTGATTATTGAAGTAACTTTTTTCCCATCTCCATATTGGATTTGCTGAGGTTGATTATCTCCACTAACCCATGTCAATCTCATTGATGTTCCAGTTGAATCTATGCTTGAAAGATGTCCATAAAGTGGCATCTTAGGATTAGCAAATCTGACAGGAATGGATCTTCCCACCAAGCAGGGCTTCAAGAATCCTCCAGAAAAGAACACAAACTCAATGTCACTTCTAATGTTTATAACATGGAACTTTATTGAACCACTGCATGTTGTCACACTGCATTTCCCATTCTCCAATTTCTTGCACTCTTTCTTTTTGCAACTAAGGTAGTCTGGATCATTAGTCATTAACTGTGCCTACATTTTCAATGTACAACTTTACTACACCATATACCACATTTCCATCTCAATTTTCCAACATCTTTCATATTACATAATTAGCAATCTTATTAAACTTTTTCACTTAGATAAATAATTAGTCACAACTTTCTTCATTCATGTGCCTGTGCTTTCATCTTTTAGAACATAAATACTTTATAAAACATAAATGCTTCATTGATGAACATAGTCACATGGCAAAAGGAAGAACCACCATATAGGTATTATGTACTTCCTTCTTCCAAACCTATAACAGTTATATTGAATTGTTAATAAGATAACTTTTTGGGTACTTATTATTGTGAGGTATTTATTAAAGAATCCAGTGAAGCATATAAACCAAAAAGTATATATGGAAAGGTATTTGGGTTAGAGTTTTGTTAGAAACAGTGTGTTTTCTGATTTCATTTAGCACACGCCACCAATTCCGATGAATATTATGTGTGGTTGGTTGGTTGAATTTCAGATAAGATAAGATGGTGGAATTCAATTAGCTAGGGATGGTTAAGTTTGTGAATAGCAAGCGTGTATAAAGTATATATGTATATATTTATATATGTATATATGCCAACTCTAACTTTATAAACACATCACCATCCGCATGAATGCATCATGTTACCCACGCTATACGCAATACGCAATACGCAAACAATTATCAACCAATCAAAAAAGTGAAATATCAATTTAAAAAGAAACTTGTTAAAAAAATATTAACTCTTTATTGCCAACATTGTATCATGGTGTTAGATATTTTGGCCGAGTTAGCCAAAAGTGGTGGGAATGGATAAGGGTTTATTGTTCCTCTTTTATAGTACTTTTTAATAATGAATAAAAATATGAAGCTGACTTTCCTCTCAAAAATAAATGGTTAGAAAAAAGATGGATGGAAAAGGGTATTAAAAGTTTCCAAAATATGCATGTTTGGCACCACATACCTAACAAAGATATAGGTATGGCATTTATGAGGTACCACGTAATATTTACTTTTCCTAATATACTCCTATGATGATTGCGCCAAGTATATATGGAATTACCATGAGTAATTTAATATGCATGGGAATGAGTAATTTAATATACATGGCAATGAGAGATTATTAAATATCAATGATATAATGATAGTATATAAAACTCATACATTAGTAGTATACATACTTTTGTGTTTATTAAAAGCAAATTAAGAATGTAGATGAAGGAACATACCTTAACAGGGTAATGGCAAAGCAAAGGAAGCTTGGCAGTGTCACCAGTTTGAAGATAATATAACTCATTCAGAACACAACTCTCAACGCTGCATGTTCAACATAGATAAGGTCATCTTCAATGTTGTCGGTAACATATATATTAATAATATGTGATGTCATGTACATAATAACATCATAAAGCTTACTTTGAATTTGAAGGTGAGATCATAGCTACCCAATGATCATTGGAAGGTTTGGAAACGCCAGTGACGGTGACGGTGACGAACTCATCATCTGATAAGGTAGAAGAAGTTGATGAGATGATATTGATTTTAAGAGAAGGATTTGAAGCAGAGCAATCATTCAAAATTCTTCTGTTTATTAATCTGAAATCTGAGAGAGCTGTGAAATTACGATGCATGGCTGTAGTGTTAGTTATCACAAGTTCCAAAGGTGAAGAAGAAGTTGAAGAAGATAAGGTAAGGAAAAAGAAAAGAAGTAAAAGGGATACGTATTTGTAATTGAGAACCCAATTACAGGACTCCATTGAAGAAATGGTTTAAACTTAAACTCTTTCAATTCTCTCTCAAATACTTGTGTGCAATGTAATTATATATAAGGATTGAAGAAGAAGAAGAAGATGATGATGAGTTTGTAACTTGTAAGGGGAATGAAAGGTACGTGAGGGGAACGTGGTGTATATGTTTACATTAATTAATTAATTAACATATAATTGTTGTTGCAAAGCTACGCTGCTTAATGGAATGCATGGCTGGTAACGCTAACAAATTCAATCCTCATGCTTAATGGAATGTGGTATTAATCATTACTGACTATTAAATAAAAATAATATAATAATATAAAATAAATGATAAAGGATAAATTGCATGTGTAAAATACATAAATATTATAGTTATTAAGTATTGAGTTCTGTTTACATTGAGATGCTTGTGCCTTTATGGAGTTCACACTAAGTACCAAATAATAGAACTCAGATTTGACTTTAATTGGGAGGCAATGCCCAATAATTGGGAGGCAATTGGGTACCACTATTTGGGTTCTCCAGCTCGATCCTTTCATCACCTTTCTATGTTTTCACACATCGATTTCAATCTTTTTTATTTCTTTTCGAGATACAAAATTGATTTCTATTCTCGTAAATAACACATTCCATGCTAACTCAAGCCCAACGAGCCACAACAGCAATTTGGGCTTATATTGGAAGGAATTCGCAACAAAGCCCATTCTTTCAATAATTCAGCACAAGGCTCTTTATACAATTCAGTATAGAGAGATTGTTATTGTTTACATAATACAAATATCACGTTTTATTGATTTTTCTTTTACTATTATATTAGACAAAATATTCATCCTTTTATAAAAATTTATGCATAGTTAGTATATCGTTCACCATTCATTTGTATTACTTTTATTTAAGGGTTAATGATGATTAAAAATAAGTGATGAATAATTCTACAACAATATAAAAACTCTTACATTATCAATGCATACATCATTTTCTGTTTTTATATTCCATCAATTCCATGTTGCAATGCCCATATGGAATGTCATATCTTTTCTGAGTTTACATGGGGATCTAAAGTGAGGAATTTGGATTCTATTCCTTACTGAAAAGTCCATTATCATATTGAGATTATGACACGAAGTAAAAATAAAAATTCAACAGTCTTTGTTTTAACTTATTTTTTAATAAAATAAATTATAGTTATTGTTTCTCTTTAAAATCCAGTATTGGACTAGAGGAGTTGGTCTCAAAGCGAGAGGGTTTGAATTTTCTTTAATATAGTGGCGTATGAATACTTTTATTATAGCATAAATGCTCCCATCATGTCAAATTGAAGTCACAATAATACATAAAAATGTTCAAAAGTTGCACAATATCATGTATTAATAATCAATGAAAAATATATAATAAACTATTGAGTCAGAGGTATAAAAGTTTGATTTGGTTCAGTAGTTTTTGACATAATTTAGTGACCGAACCGAACACAAATATATGGTTCAGTTCTACTCGATTAACCACAAATTTTATTTAGGAACCAAACCAAACAAGATCGTTCATTAATGGTTCGGTCCGATTCCACGATTTTTAAACTTATTTAAAGAAAATCCTTTAAGAAATAATTGAACAAAATTTGCAAAGTATAGAGTCAACTAAATGAATACTAAACAGATAATAACAAAGTATTTAATATTCTTTCTAGTAAAATAATAATAATTCAACATTTCAACGCACTGCAAACTTGAAATTTTAGTTCACAAAATCTTCGACAATGTCCAACAAATTTAAGAATGACAAACTTGGTATCATTTCTTTAATCCAATAGTAAGTTAGTAACACATAATACTCCACGTAATTAGTAATCTCCTCAAGTTTTTTCTTTATTTTCTTTTAGTTCTTTAATTTATTTATTTAATTTCATCTTTGTATAGTGACACAATGTATGCTAGTGTTTTAATTTTCTTTCTATCTTTTCAATGGATAGTAGAGATAATAAATATTTACGTTTGTTTATTAATTTATTTTTTCTACTTACCTCTTATTTATAGCCTATATATATTAATAATCTTATATTCATAATCATATTTTATATCATAACTTTAAATTTTAACCATCGAAGTATAAAATAAATTATTTTTTAATATGTGGTTCGGTTCCAACGGTTCCAAAATTTACAAAACCGTGAACCAAACCGAACTTAAATGGTTCCAAATAAAAAACCCGAACCGAACTGTGAAATCAAACTAAACCACAATTTGTGATTCGATTCAGTTTCGTGGTTTAAACCGGAACAGCTTACACCTTAATCACGGTGTATTATTTGTTTAGATTTTTCAAATTTTCAGTAAAATAAATCATTCTTACCTTTAAGGATGATACTATAACCCAAATTCATTTCATTTTGGATGCAGTACTCATACCAGCAATTATGATGAAGGATTTTTTTTTTCAACCACCATCTACTTTGGAGATATTTTCTTACACATTTTTTAAATATAAAAAAGAGAGTTTGGTATCCTCCCACAAAGTAGTGAATTAGACCTGATTCTTTTGTCCAAAATACAATAACAAATAGCAAGTTAATCTTAAAAAATTTCACATAAAAAAAATACAGGAAAAAAAAATGCAGGATCGTTTATCAAATTCGTGAGCATTCATATGAATCAATCTAAATTTGATGGAAATATTAGATTAATATTCATATTTATTTTTTCAATTTCGCCCGGGCTGAAGATTGAGCTTGAATTTAACAATACTATAAGGGCTTTAGAAAACTACTCTTGTATATGGTTTTAGGTGAAATGTGAAATGAAGTTGTGATCTTGGGTCTTGACGACGAGATCCATTTTTTGAACCCCAGAGGTTTGGGTTCGTATTTAGATATAGAATTTGGGAAGGTAAAACTCAATCCCAACTCGTTCCATTCTGTCCCTATCGTTTAAGATAAATCTAGAGTATGCAACAATATTAACGAGTAGAGTATTATTATAATGTCTAAAGTCAACGATCGAAACAGAATAAGTAATATATTATGCTGCATTGTCACCTTTATATTTGCTCTTCCCGCAACAGATTGTGCACATTACCTGACTCATACATCATACAACCACTAACTAAACTCCTGAGACAACGTTTTTCCCACCTAAATCCTTTTTTTTTTGGCTATTTTTCAATGACATTGCTTTATAGGTACCAAATTTGGAACCATACTAACCTAACTTGTGAACTACGGGGGAAGGGTAGTTGTTAAACACAAGAAAAACTTGCCACCTATCACGTAATTTGATACTCATTTTATATGGAGTTGTTAATTGAGCTTACTAACCCAAAAAACAAACATTGCTATAATATAGTGAATACCTGATTTCTTATCAAGTAATCCAAAATCTCATAGGCTCATACCCATGCATATATAGTAACAACACGTGTTGGCCGTAGCAAAATGATTGCAACTAATTCAGCAGTGATTACAATCTCTTCACAAATTTTTCAGCTTTAGATACTGTAATGACTCGGACATACTCTAAAAATCAATATACTTCGAAAGATTAATGTTACAGTACTGTTGCATATGCAGGTTATGGTACAAAATCCATTGTAGCAGTAAATCTGCATATGTATGAGCAATGATTTTCTTCACTTTGACTTTGAAATTAGAATAATAAATAACAGTGATACCTAATAATTCAGGTACCTAACAGTGTTTCTTCACAGTATTTCCTTGACTCGTTGAATAACATTCCAAGTGCATATTGTTGCAACTTGCAACTGATACGAGGCACGAATATGACACAATTACAGTTATAGATACATTGGTATGGAAAATTTTAATAAAATACTAATTGAAAGATATATTTAGTTGAATAGCATCTAAGAACTCTGATACGTATTGGATACAATAATACATGAACCTTTTTGAAGTAGGTGCTACGTAGCACCAGAAAAGTAGCTCCAATTGTTTTATAAATATGTAGCATTAACTCCATCATTTTACATCACTCACTTTGCTCCTTTCGCTTAAATTGGAAAAATGTCTCCACTTGTCTTACTTTTCATCATTCTAGCTTCCTTAAGTTCATGTTTTGGCTATCACATAGAGGAACCACTTTATCAAACAAATGCTTATGAACGCTACCCTATGCATAATTATTGGAGGTTCAACAATGCAAAACATGAACGTTTTGGTTTTATGACAAGAGCTAATAGAGCTACCCCTCATTCTTCAATTAGTGTTGATGACTTTGGAGCCAAAGCAGATGGAAGAGATGATACTGAAGTAACATATGAACAAATATTATAATCTCTTTTATGTCAATTTCGTCCACTCTCTATATATCCCATTCACTCACTTCTCTTTTCATTTTTCTTATTTCCTTTCAGGCATTTCAGAAGGCATGGAATGAAGCTTGTTCTAGAGGAGCTTCCCTTGTGGTCCCTGAAAATAGGATCTATCTTCTTAAGCCAATAACATTTTCAGGTCCATGTCAACCCAACACTGCCTTTATGGTGAGAGACGCATGTACTGAATATTAACTAATTTTGACTTCCATGTTCACGTGAAGTTCATTGTAACAATTCTGATTTCCTAATGCATCATGTTAGATCTACGGAACAATCAAGGCATGGCCTGTAATGTCAGCATATGAGCCAGATAGACTACACTGGATTGTGTTTGATAGTGTCTCCAATTTCAAAGTTGATGGTGGTGGCACTTTCAATGGCAATGGGAAAATATGGTGGCAAAACTCATGCAAAACCAACACAAACCTTGTAAGTCATTAACTGTACTTAAATTCTTCTAAGTAATTTGGTTTGCGTTATCATATAATATTCAATACTGATATTCACTTCTTTACTCTCCTTCCGTTGATTCACAGCCATGCAAAGATGGACCAACTGTAAGTTAATATTCTTCATATATACTATGTACCTTAAAGTTCTACCTAATACTTATGAAGGAGGTGCAGGGTGCTTTATTTTCGTAGCTAACTTTTTTACTTTCATGTCAAATTTGTTATATATATAGGCCGTGACTTTTAATGAATGCAACAATTTGAGAGTGGCAAACTTAAGGTTCAAAGATGCACAACAAATGCATGTAACCTTTCAGAGATGCTTCAATGTTATTGTCTCGAATCTCGTCGTTAAAGCACCAGGCAACAGCCCTAACACTGATGGAATTCATGTCTCAGAAACACACAATATTCAAATAAGCAACAGTGAGATTGGGACAGGTAAACCAAAAGGCCAACAATATATATCAAAGAAAATAGTATGTTGTTTGAAGCAAGGAAAGAAAAATATATAATTAACAACTTTGGTTTTTGAAGGTGATGACTGTATTTCAATAGTGAGTGGATCCCAGAATGTTAGAGTTACAGATATTACCTGTGGACCAGGACATGGAATCAGGTTTTAATTTTGATAACTATATAACATACAATATGTGTAGACAAATTTGAAAATATTGATATTGTACTGTTTTGCAGCATTGGTAGCCTAGGAGCTGATAACTCAGAAGCTGAAGTCTCGAATGTGGTAGTGAATAGAGCCACCTTAAGAGGAACAAGTAATGGAGTTAGAATAAAGACATGGCAGGTAATGTTGATATTTTACTAACTATCTTTTGGTTGTTCACTCTCTCTCAAGTTTTATCTAATTAGTCATAATCTTAATTGGCCCATACTTGACTTCCAATACTTCATCAAACCAGTTTTGGTAACTTTCCACTATCCACCAACTCCTAACCTTTTTAATTTCCACCAATGAAATGCCAATTCTTTATTTATTTGTATGATTATAGTTCAACACTTCAACTTCCCCTGTCTCCCTCTGATGGAAAAAATGCTTCATGCACAATACAACAAGAGTCATATTATTTTTCTTAAAAAAATTGTATTTTTTTCTTCATAATGTCTCTTTTCTTTTGATCATGTCTCTACACAGGGAGGTCATGGTTATGCAAGAAACATCAAATTCTTGAATATAGTAATGCAAAACGTGACAAATCCTATAATCATAGATCAATATTACTGTGATCAACAAGTGCCATGCCAAGAGCAGGTAACCAAGTTCTCATATTAATGTATTAAATTCATCATGATAATGATAACCAATATAAAATATTTGTTGAATTTATTGCAGGTGTCAGGGGTGCAATTAAGCAAAGTGTTGTACCAAAATATAAGAGGAACTAGTGCCTCAGAAGTGGCTATCAAATTTGAGTGCAGCAAAAGCGTCCCTTGCAGAGAAATCTATGTGGAAGATGTAATTTTAGAACCAGAAGGTGGTAGTGGAGGCACCATTGCTACATGTGAAAATGTTAGATATGTTAACAGAGGAAAGTTTTTTCCTCAATGCTCTCCTTCAATCAAATAAGACAAGCATGTATGAATCTTATATACACATATGTTCTCACAAAAATTGTAAGGTTTCTTTATATAAATATGACACATATATAATTAATTTTAGAAAATATTTCCCTCCCTAGATACATACATTATGTATGTTATTTGATTCTAATATTGTATAAAGAACTAAATTTCAACAATTAAAAAAGTCACCGATTCAGTAATAATTTCAATAACAACCATTCCCCTTCCTTCCCTTTCAAATTCATATAACCAAATCACACTCCTTTTGTGTTGCTCTGTCAAAAGTCAAAACCAACATTATTAATAATCACTCAATAAGTGTTGTTTCTGAAATACTGTGATTATGTGTTGCTACTAAAGTTGTCGTGGCATGATCACAGTATTTCACAAAATTACATCTTCCACTAACAATAAAGAAACATCTAGGCATGGATTAATAAATTTTGTGGCTTAATAAAGGAAGCATGGAAGGACAAAAAGAGAAATGAGAGAGTTAGTTGCACGTTTCAACTCTTTTTTTAGACTAGAACTTTTAAATTTTCAAGATGACATGTGTTTATGGGGTTTCCAAATTTTGTAGTTTTTAATCATTTCAGAAATATGAGGGTTTAATATTTGGAATTTATTTACCAACAACATGCCTATTGGACAAAAGCTACCAGATGGGTTGTGTTTAATCCATGACTACCAGAGACAAGTAATTGAGATTTGACTCTCGATCATATTCATCTCAAAACCAATTACTAATTGAATCATTCTAGAGCATAATTCAGATAGCATTACCTACTGATGTGATTTTCAAATATGTAAGAGTTAAATAAAAATTACATAGCAGTGATGAGAATAGCAGGTGAAAACATAAACATAAAGAATAATAGTTAAAAACAAGCATAAGACATATATAGGAGTGGGTGCTACTGCCCTCCTTTTTTAGTGCTACCTCGGTCGTTTCTTGTTCTCTTGCTTTCATACTTTTTCTCTTTTAATAAATTTCAAATCAACTTATACTGCAGCATATGTTGTGATTTTATTTATTTATTTTATAGTTGCTTACATGTTGATGGTACGTAGATTGTGGAGATTTCCATATCTACTAAATGATGTATAACTCACTCTTCAAGTTAAGACACCTTTTTTGTTATTTACACCACTCATGAAAGCTAAATATGCTGACTATATTTTTAGGGTAAATGAGTAAAGAACTAACCATTCTAGGAAGTTCATAATTGTCTCCTCTTAACAAATTTCACTCCTCTATTTATGCATGTTAGTAAGAGCAACTGCATTATAAAAATTTGTTACTGCCTTACTTAACATTTCTAAGAATTGGAGCAGTTCTATTGCAATGCGTAAATAAGTAACAACAGTTTGGTTAATTACGAGCATTGTGGGTACCTGTGGATATATATACTATTACACTTATACTTGCATGCATATATTGTGGGTAGTCACAAAAATTGTTTCTGAGATTTGCGTACACCCATTTGTGACTGCTATTTATTTTAGGGCATGACAGAGTTTTCTTTGTCATACCTAACCATAAACCTATTATTGGTTTAAATTATTCATTACATCACAAAGCAAATAATGGCTACAGACCTACAGTAGTACAGTATGGCGGTGTCTCATACCGCAAACTTTATTTGAAAAAACATTTCCCGTTCTTCGAATCAAATGCACCAACTTCAGGAAACAACGCCACAAAAACAAATAAAAAACACTAACATGCATGCTTTCAAAAAATCTGTAGCACCAATTACAAGCAAGATCTTCATGCAACTTCAGCCTCATTTCGTTAAACTTACATTACTTTCCGCCCATAACCTATTGCAATTTGCAACTAACACATGCATTAATGAAAACTCCCTCCTCTTTATTTTTTTAATACTATTGTTGTATTTTTTGGCTTCTATTTACAGTTTCAGTTAAGTTGGATCTGTTATCTCCATCCCAATCCGCCTAGCCATTTTCTCTTCTATAAATACCCAACAAGCTTAGCACAATGTTCATCATATTCCAATCATCTTCTATTTATTCTAGAATCGAGAGTAGTTAACTCATATGAAAGCAAAAATGACTTGCATTATTAGCAACCTTATTTCTTGTGTTATAGCCCTTGTGGTTTCATCCTTGGTAGTGTGTAGTGAAGCTAGGTTTCTCCTTGTTAATGCACCAGGTGATGGATTTGTTCAAAGCAAGGGCACTGAATTTGTGCTAAATGGATCACCATTTCTTTTCAATGGATTTAACTCTTACTGGATGATGAACGTAGCTGCTGATCCAAACCAAAGGAGTAAAGTTTCCAATGTATTTCGTGAGGCTTCATCTGTGGGTCTCACTGTGTGTCGTACATGGGCATTCAGTGATGGTAGTAACCAATATCTACAGATATCCCCTGGTCTCTACAATGAAAATATGTTCCAGGTAATTAATGTAGTCTTGATGTATCATATATATGTTGCAAATGCATTAGTCAAAATACTCCTTTATATCATGTTGCACAACTTAATATAATACAAAAGAAATATAGTTCATAAATTGTTGATCTGTCTATATATTTATTATATTGCCTGCAGGCGTTGGATTTTGTGGTGGCAGAAGCCAAAAAGTATGGAGTGCGTCTGATATTGAGTTTGGTGAATAATTACAACGATTTTGGAGGAAGACCTCAGTATGTGCAGTGGGCTAAAAGTAGTGGGATTCCTGTCAATAATGATGATGACTTTTACACAAATCCTGTTATAAAGGGTTACTACAAAAACCATGTCAAAGTACGTCAAGTATTAGCCAACTTAAAACAATTTCTATTTCCATGTCTTAGAATAAAATGGAATTAGAACGTAGTTTTAATTAATAACATTTTCTAACTAATACATGTTCTTCATTGTATATAATTGTGTTGCAGAGGGTGCTGACAAGGGTGAACACAATAACTGGAATAGCTTATATGAATGAACCAACCATCATGGTTTGGGAACTAATTAATGAACCACGCTGTCAAGTTGATTACTCTGGCAAGACCATAAATGTATATATACTGAAACTCGTATAGATCCAACATTTTTTTCTTAACATGTTAGTCATTCATGCCTGTTTGTTCTTATAGGCATGGGTTCAGGAGATGGCTCCCTATGTGAAATCCATTGACAACAAACACTTATTAGAGGTTGGCTTGGAAGGATTCTATGGAGACTCAATCCCAGATAGAAAGCAATACAACCCTGGTTTCCAAGTTGGTACAGATTTTGTTACCAATAATCTCATTAAAGAAATTGACTTCGCAACAATCCATGCCTATGCTGATAATTGGCAAGTATTATATTATTGACCATCACTACAAGTCAAAATCTATTAATCGTTAGTTACTACAAATTGTTACATGATTCAAGATCATGTATGTTGTACTGACCAATAGCAATATGATATATGTACGTCCATAATTGTTGAAGCATATTGATATTGGTGGTGACCATGGTCCCAACCATACAGTACTGTTTTTGTTAATTTTATGCATGTGCATCTGATTTAAACAAACTTCTTATTTGGACTTGAACTATAAACAGGCTAAATGGACAAAGTGATACAGTGCAAATGGCATTTACGGGAAGTTGGATGAGTAGTCATTTACAAGACTCGAGAACAATCTTGAAAAAGCCATTGGTTTTGACTGAATTCGGGAAATCAAAGAAAGACCCGGGATATAGTATTGAAGGAAGAGATTCATTCATGAATAATATGTATTCAAGTATCTATAACTTGGCACAAAATGGTGGAACATTTGGTGGGGGATTGGTTTGGCAACTATTGGATGAAGGGATGGATCAATGTGAGGATGGATATGAGATTGTTTTGTCTCAAGACATTTCTACAGCTAGTATTATAAGTCGACAGTCTTCTAAAATGGTTGCACTTGCGCATTCACGGCAAGGATCAAAGGGCTAAAGGAGACAACATATAATACTTGTTTATTAAGCTAAAGTATTCAAAAAATAAGTGACAGTTTATGCATGCATGCATGCATGCATTGGGTATGTTTTTATACAATGTAACACAGGTATTTCTTTGTATTTCAGTCTCCGAGCACCGATATGTTTAGTGCAAAACCTTATTGACCAAAGTTGTACCATAATCATATATCAAACGTATTATCACGTTTCAATCAGAAAATAACCAAAAAGTCACGGTCACACGTGACTTCACACTCACCATAATTGATTTGTTAATTGAAATTTAAGACTAAGATTTTAGTTCTCATAATCGGTACAATTGGTTAAGCTATTACTAGATATAAAGTGAGTTAAGATTCAAATCCCTTCCCTTCTCTAAAACCGAGGCAAGTAACAATTAAACCCGGACATTATTCCCTTCTTCTTTCTGCTTCTTGAACTCTTTCAAGATACAAGACAAGAACTCACACAACATCACAATGAAGGTTGATTAGATGAGGACTAATAGAATTGGAATATGATTTGAGGAAACCTGACCTGAAGAGTTACAATTGGGTAAACAAAACACAACTTGGAAACAGATCTAAGAAAAAATTACATCATAATCAAATAATCCTTATGCTTTTGATAAAATCTGATGAATGAAAACAACATAAGACTTTTTAATAAGAAGAGCAATTAAATATCCATGCATTCAGATATTCTTTCAGACATAGAAAATTACAGTGTAGTCTTGGAAGTTTAATTTGGTTTAAGATGGCCAATTTCTATACCAACCAGCCCAAGCAGAAACCAAGCCACTAATGCCAAGAGTGACAGTGTGATTGCAAAAAGGGTTTGGCTCAATCTCTGCCAATCCTATAATCAAGTCTGCAACATTAGCAGCCACTGCCATTAGCCTCATTATTCTATCACCTTTAATTTTTTTTATTTCCTTCTCTAATTCTTCTTCTGATTTTGATTCTTCCTTACACCTTCTCAACTTCCTCTCTGCCTTTATTCCTTCTTTCAACATAATAAAATCAGCTATTATGAAGAAAACATATCCCACAGACTCACCAAATGCAGATATGAAACTCATTTTCTTAGCTAAATTTGCATCTATGGTACCAATCCTTGATAACCAAAGAAAATGGTCAAAGAAGAAATATACCATTTCTCCTGCATTAGAAAGAACTGCTAGTGACCTTAGAGTATTGGTAGAACCTGGGTTTCTTCTGAGAGCATTGAATCCAGTGAGAAACCTTCCAGTTCTGAAGGCTTTCCTGCTAAGTCCTGAAGCAACTTCCCATTGCTTGAACCTGTTTGCTATGTCAGGTTGTGTTGCTTCAACGTGCCAGTTAACAAGCTTTGAGACATATTGGAAT
Source organism: Lupinus angustifolius (assembly GCF_001865875.1). Lineage (NCBI taxonomy): Eukaryota > Viridiplantae > Streptophyta > Magnoliopsida > Fabales > Fabaceae > Lupinus > Lupinus angustifolius. The sequence continues at coordinate 158,689 of NC_032015.1, forward strand.
GTCTTCACAAGCTTGTCTATGCCATCTCTCTTTGCTAAGAAGATTACCAATTTGTCACATGTGTCATTCATCCTTCGTAACAAGCTTGTGATCATAAATTGTTGATTGTTTAAGCTACCTCACTCATTGCATGTGTTTGTTTAGAGATTTGTTAAACTAGAGTCACACAAATTTGGATTTCGGATAACAGAAGCTTGTGGTTAGATATTGTTTGACTTCATGCGTCCATTACTTTCTTCATTTTGGTATTTTGTGTCATTGGAATTTTGTGCATATTCAGGACATTGGGTCCTGTTTTTCCCCTTCTTATTCTTGCTGCGTCTACATCTAGGATTTATTCAAATAATAATGATCATATTTGCCCTTCAAAAAAGAGTGTGCAAAGTTCTATCAACAAACTGCTGCCCCTCGCTAATGTACAACATACACTATTTGTTAGATGCCTCTCATTACTATGCCTTCAAAGAATTTTATGGCTCTCTTGAAGGGCATTTTATGTCACTTTTATGGCTTTGTTTCAAGCATCCAATGCTTGGAATCCAAGATACCAAGACTTTGCTTGCCTATAAAAGGACACATATAGAGAGCTTCAAAATCACCTTCACAACACATAAATCACCTTCACAACACACAACATCTCTTTCATTTACACATATATTGTGAGTGCATTCTTGGTGAGAATTCTTGTTCCATTTGAGAGAGTATTTGTGAGAAAAAATATTGTCATTTGTCCTCATCATTATAAGAGGATTTCTTGTACTCTTCTTTTTTACATAGTGGAATTTTGCTCTTGATCGCCCGTGGTTTTTTTCCTCTCACACTGAGGGGTTTTTCCACGTTAAATCTTGTGTGTTATTTTCTTTATCCTTTACTTGCTTCTCTTTTGTTCTCAATTGATTCAATCCTGTGCTTCCGCATTGTGCTCTAACCTTAACAAGTGGAATCAGAGCTCTATTCATATCTTACACAAATGCTTGTTATTTCTTCAGCTGCTGAAAAAATATTCTTAAATGTTCTTTTCACTGTCAAAATAGTCTATGTTTGAACAGTGTTGACGATACTTGTTTTTAAGTGGAATAAAGTCGATTAAAATGTCAATATTCAATTTTTAAAAGTAACTACTTTCTTATTTAACAAGGATACCATTAGTAGTATAAAAAAATACGGGCTTCCAATACTTTAAAATCTACTTATGCAGGTATTGGAAGAAGAAAAATTCTTAATAGTGTAGCTTTGAATGAAAATAAAAAAATATTTCTTTTGTAAGATAAAGAATCTGTGAGGATGTGATTCGTGATGAATTTTAAGTTGAGCTAGATTTCAAGGGAAAACTTTAGGTATGGAAACTAAAAAATATTAAATAACTCCATTGATTATGTTGGGTTGATCTTTATATTAATTATAGGATTTAATACGTATATATTGATGGTGTAAATATTTTTTATACTGTTAGTCAATCATCCACCATTAATTTATTAATCATCATTGACTCTCAAATAAAAATAATACAAATAAACGGTAAATGATGTACTGAGTGTAAAATACAGATTTTAAACTCTTAATTTTATATATAAGTAATAATAAGGATAAAATCAATATGGGATAGCATCAACATGTCACACTTAAAAAAAATCATATATCAACGATAGGTAATTGAGTTTAAAATTTGTACACTGACTGTGTAATGTTTACATTATCAACTTATTATCTACCATTGATTTGCATTACATTTATTTTTATTTAAAAGTCAATGGTGATTAATAAATGAATGATAAATAATTTACTGACACTTACACAGTCAGTGTATATATATTATTTCCTTCCTAAATATGTAAACTAATTTGATATAGAAAATAATATGGGTGTAACAAAATATTTATAAAGTTGATAAACGCTGCTTTTCCAACAAACCCTAGATACTTGGTTGATTCTCATTTGTTGCAATTGGGAATTTGAATATTCTCAAATCCGAAAGGAATTAAGGTTTGTCAGCCTTAATTCATCGCTCAGATCCTTCCCCACTAACAGCCATGGATGCCCAGAGAGCTCTGCTCGACGAACTCATGGGTGCAGGTATTTTATTTTCTTTATCTGATTCATTCTTCATTATTTCAATTTTTGATAAGTTTATAGTGTTATTCTTACTCTGTGAAAAAAAGCTCGAAACTTGACGGATGAAGAAAGAAAGGTTTACAAGGAAGTGAATTGGGACGATAAAGATGTATGTGGTTTCTACATGGTTCGCTTTTGCCCCCACGATCTGTTTGTCAACACACGCAGTGATCTAGGTAACTATCATTATCATTGCACTATTGCTACTTATCACTTCTATAAACATAAACAGAACATGTCATGAGTTAAAAAAAAGGTGACATATTTTGGTTGCAATAGAAGGGTGGAACTAAACATAACAAAATAGAGTACTTGATACAGTTTTGTTCTGTTCTGGTACCTAACGATTAGGAAAGATTTAGATGTCAATGTTTTGTTAATGGACATGTTATATGATAGAGCTTAGATGTCAATGTGTATTTGATCTATGTACCTGCGTCCACCTAGTGGGACTAGGCCTTGGTTGTTCTGTTGTCTAACTGTGGTTGCCTTGTAGAAAATATGCATACCGGCAGTCATATCAGAGCTTTTCTGTTAGTTTCTGCATTATATTGTTGCTCTCTGCTATAAAAGAAGCAAGGACTTGATTTTAACTCCTTTATTTTATATGTTTTTGTGAGCTTTAACCAAGGTTAGTTATTTAATTCATACGAAATTTGCACACTGGAAGGTTCTACACTATTTTTTGAATTTCATCACCAACCATATGGATGTTCTCTATCACGTTAGCTGTGCTATGGCTGAACCTTTCCATTTTCTTATGTCCATTTTGATGTGTTTTAAATTGGTGCAGGAACTTGCCCGAGAATACATGATCAGAAGTTAAAAGAAAGGTGAGACAGTAAATTTTGTTCATATATAATTTAGTGTTTTGTTCATTAACAGTATGAGATTCGTTATGGTTGGTAGATATGGATCTTTCTATAATTTTACCTGAATAAATCATCAAGAAAACTAATATTTTTCTGATTGTTAAACATGTCCACTTCAACATTTAATTTTACCTTTTATATTTTAGGTAGATTTTATTACAAAATTGTCGTATTTGTGGTCTTCTATTTAAATAATCAAGGTCACTTTAGTGTTGTGTTACTCCTAGATTTACCTGTAAAGTAGGTCCTAGTACTATCACTAACCTTTTTCAGCTGATATACCATTGTTAATGTAAATTTCACAATTCCTGGGCCTTATGATTTTTTTCTCAATATTGATGTGCCTTAAACCATAAGTAGTTGGGCGTGGTGATAACCGGTAAGTGACCCGCCCTTCAAAGGGAGGATCAAAGCTTGAACCTTGTGGTAAGCACTAAGAGAGGGTCTACTTGTATTTAAGTAGTTACCATCGTGCTTGCATGTTGCAAGATTAGTCTCACAATAATGCATATGAGACTATTCCGGCCAAACACCTAAAATATAGATGTACCTTACTAATGTTGCTTCATTGCACAAGTTCACGATCCTCTTTAGGTTTTACTTTGTCAAGTATTTACATGAGAACAAGATGTGACTATGGTCACTTGGTCAATAAAGATATACCTTAAGTTACATCTGTGATCCCGTCTCATGTTTACTATCATGTGCAGATTTTACTTTGTTATGTGTACATGTGATAAAAAGATATTTGATAGATGAAAGCACAAGTATCGTTGTATTGTGTTTAGTTTGTTTTATAATTGAGTTTCACATTTAATGGGGTTTACTATGTTTGCGACTTCAGCTTTGAGAAATCTCCAAGACATGATGCATTTGTCCCAAAATTTGAAGCTGAACTTGCTCAGTTTTGTGAGAAATTGGTAAACTTTGCCTTCCTTTTGCAACATTTAGGAATTAATATTGTTTGTGTCAATAATTCATTCTTCATATTTTGTAATTTTTGGTAATAATTACAGGTGATGGAGTTGGATAGAAGAGTTAAGCGTGGGCGAGAGCGTCTTGCTCAAGAGGTGGAGCCTGCACCACCACCTCCTCTAACAGCTGAAAAGTCTGAACAGCTATCTGTCCTGGAGGAGAAAATAAAGAACCTTCTGGAACAAGTCGAATCTCTTGGTGAAGCTGGGAAGGTTGATGAAGCTGAAGCACTTATGAGAAAGGTGCTGAAGTTGATGCAACACCTTTCTTCACCTGCATTTGCAATTGATGATTAATTAACATTCCTTTGGCCCTAATTAAAATTTAAAAAACAAACTTACACGAATACTTATCCTTGGTGATATTGACAACCTTGAGTTTGAGATTATCCCAAATTAATTATTTTCTTGGTTGATTTTCCTATTCAGGTGGAGATACTTAATGCTGAGAAGACAGGCTTAACACAGCCTCAAAATGAAAAGGTGTTGTTGCTTGCCCAGGAGAAGAAGATGGCACTCTGTGAGATATGTGGTTCTTTTCTTGTGGAGAATGATGCTCTAGAAAGGACTCAGTCTCATATCACAGGGAAGCAGCATGTTGGTTATGGCATGGTTCGCGACTTCATAAAGGAGTACAAGGTGAATTTTATTATCTTGGACTAATTATCTTTCACATTAAAATTTACAAAATATCTTTTTATGCAAGTTCCTAGTGGGAAAAGGCTTGGTTGTTGTTACTTATATAAGTTGATATCATACTTCAGGATGCTAAAGAGAAGGCTACTGAAGAAGAAAGATTAGCTCGGGAAAGAGAGGCAGAAGATCGAAGGATACAGAGAGAGAAGTCTGAGAGAAGTCGAAGAGGTGATTCTAGTGATAGGGAGAGGCATCGTGATAGAGATAGGGAGCGGGATAGGCACAGAGATAAAGGCTCAGATCGTGAAAGGTCTCGGGATCGAAACGGGGGAAGGTGGGTGGATTCTAGGATGAGGAATGGAAGAAATGGAGGCAGAGATGGGTACCGTGATCGGAGAAGGTCACGTTCCCCTGCTAGGCACAGCCAGAGGAGGTAGATCTTAATATCGGGATTTGAATTTAAATGAGGTAGATCTTAATATCCCAAGGCAAATAAATATGTTCTTTTGGACTGTTGTGTTTTCTCATTATCAAGGGTAAATTTATTTATTTTCTCATCTCAGAGTTTGTTGAGACTGTACTATCTCCCTTACACCAATATTATAAATGGAGAAAAGTGTTGAAGTTGGTAGGTATTTCACTTTTGTTAAAATTTGTTCTGCACCTTTATTTAATTTATTTATGATCATTCACCTCTGAAGGCTTTCATTGATATTTTCTGGAAATCATTTGATCTATTTAAGATGTCAGAAACAATTTCTTACATGATTTTCATTGCCGCGGAGGGGGATGGTTTTCTCTTATTATGAGGTAACACGTGAATCTTATTATACCCCAAGATGAATAGGTTTTTGTAATTGTTCATCATTGAAATGTTTGTGTCATTTCCCCATTTAATTTTTTCATTGCCACTGCCACTGCTTCTTAAGTTCATAAAAAAACCAGCACAAGGTTAAAAAAATGTTGCTTTGTATGACTTCATTTGACATTGTACGACATTGCAAACTTACCAGTTTAGAAGAAATGGTAAACTTTCTGAATCTGTTAACTACCAAATCTATAATGTATTGGGTGTATGATATCATCCATTATATGATGATATATATATATATATATATATATATATATATCATCATATAATGGATGATATCATACACCCAATACATTATAGATTTGGTAGTTAACAGATTCAGAAAGTTTACCATTTCTTCTAAACTGGTAAGTTTGCAATGTCGTACAATGTCAAATGAAGTCATACAAAGCAACATTTTTTTAACCTTGTGCTGGTTTTTTTATGAACTTAAGAAGCAGTGGCAGTGGCAATGAAAAAATTAAATGGGGAAATGACACAAACATTTCAATGATGAACAATTACAAAAACCTATTCATCTTGGGGTATAATAAGATTCACGTGTTACCTCATAATAAGAGAAAACCATCCCCCTCCGCGGCAATGAAAATCATGTAAGAAATTGTTTCTGACATCTTAAATAGATCAAATGATTTCCAGAAAATATCAATGAAAGCCTTCAGAGGTGAATGATCATAAATAAATTAAATAAAGGTGCAGAACAAATTTTAACAAAAGTGAAATACCTACCAACTTCAACACTTTTCTCCATTTATAATATTGGTGTAAGGGAGATAGTACAGTCTCAACAAACTCTGAGATGAGAAAATAAATAAATTTACCCTTGATAATGAGAAAACACAACAGTCCAAAAGAACATATTTATTTGCCTTGGGATATTAAGATCTACCTCATTTAAATTCAAATCCCGATATTAAGATCTACCTCCTCTGGCTGTGCCTAGCAGGGGAACGTGACCTTCTCCGATCACGGTACCCATCTCTGCCTCCATTTCTTCCATTCCTCATCCTAGAATCCACCCACCTTCCCCCGTTTCGATCCCGAGACCTTTCACGATCTGAGCCTTTATCTCTGTGCCTATCCCGCTCCCTATCTCTATCACGATGCCTCTCCCTATCACTAGAATCACCTCTTCGACTTCTCTCAGACTTCTCTCTCTGTATCCTTCGATCTTCTGCCTCTCTTTCCCGAGCTAATCTTTCTTCTTCAGTAGCCTTCTCTTTAGCATCCTGAAGTATGATATCAACTTATATAAGTAACAACAACCAAGCCTTTTCCCACTAGGAACTTGCATAAAAAGATATTTTGTAAATTTTAATGTGAAAGATAATTAGTCCAAGATAATAAAATTCACCTTGTACTCCTTTATGAAGTCGCGAACCATGCCATAACCAACATGCTGCTTCCCTGTGATATGAGACTGAGTCCTTTCTAGAGCATCATTCTCCACAAGAAAAGAACCACATATCTCACAGAGTGCCATCTTCTTCTCCTGGGCAAGCAACAACACCTTTTCATTTTGAGGCTGTGTTAAGCCTGTCTTCTCAGCATTAAGTATCTCCACCTGAATAGGAAAATCAACCAAGAAAATAATTAATTTGGGATAATCTCAAACTCAAGGTTGTCAATATCACCAAGGATAAGTATTCGTGTAAGTTTGTTTTTTAAATTTTAATTAGGGCCAAAGGAATGTTAATTAATCATCAATTGCAAATGCAGGTGAAGAAAGGTGTTGCATCAACTTCAGCACCTTTCTCATAAGTGCTTCAGCTTCATCAACCTTCCCAGCTTCACCAAGAGATTCGACTTGTTCCAGAAGGTTCTTTATTTTCTCCTCCAGGACAGATAGCTGTTCAGACTTTTCAGCTGTTAGAGGAGGTGGTGGTGCAGGCTCCACCTCTTGAGCAAGACGCTCTCGCCCACGCTTAACTCTTCTATCCAACTCCATCACCTGTAATTATTACCAAAAATTACAAAATATGAAGAATGAATTATTGACACAAACAATATTAATTCCTAAATGTTGCAAAAGGAAGGCAAAGTTTACCAATTTCTCACAAAACTGAGCAAGTTCAGCTTCAAATTTTGGGACAAATGCATCATGTCTTGGAGATTTCTCAAAGCTGAAGTCGCAAACATAGTAAACCCCATTAAATGTGAAACTCAATTATAAAACAAACTAAACACAATACAACGATACTTGTGCTTTCATCTATCAAATATCTTTTTATCACATGTACACATAACAAAGTAAAATCTGCACATGATAGTAAACATGAGACGGGATCACAGATGTAACTTAAGGTATATCTTTATTGACCAAGTGACCATAGTCACATCTTGTTCTCATGTAAATACTTGACAAAGTAAAACCTAAAGAGGATCGTGAACTTGTGCAATGAAGCAACATTAGTAAGGTACATCTATATTTTAGGTGTTTGGCCGGAATAGTCTCATATGCATTATTGTGAGACTAATCTTGCAACATGCAAGCACGATGGTAACTACTTAAATACAAGTAGACCCTCTCTTAGTGCTTACCACAAGGTTCAAGCTTTGATCCTCCCTTTGAAGGGCGGGTCACTTACCGGTTATCACCACGCCCAACTACTTATGGTTTAAGGCACATCAATATTGAGAAAAAAATCATAAGGCCCAGGAATTGTGAAATTTACATTAACAATGGTATATCAGCTGAAAAAGGTTAGTGATAGTACTAGGACCTACTTTACAGGTAAATCTAGGAGTAACACAACACTAAAGTGACCTTGATTATTTAAATAGAAGACCACAAATACGACAATTTTGTAATAAAATCTACCTAAAATATAAAAGGTAAAATTAAATGTTGAAGTGGACATGTTTAACAATCAGAAAAATATTAGTTTTCTTGATGATTTATTCAGGTAAAATTATAGAAAGATCCATATCTACCAACCATAACGAATCTCATACTGTTAATGAACAAAACACTAAATTATATATGAACAAAATTTACTGTCTCACCTTTCTTTTAACTTCTGATCATGTATTCTCGGGCAAGTTCCTGCACCAATTTAAAACACATCAAAATGGACATAAGAAAATGGAAAGGTTCAGCCATAGCACAGCTAACGTGATAGAGAACATCCATATGGTTGGTGATGAAATTCAAAAAATAGTGTAGAACCTTCCAGTGTGCAAATTTCGTATGAATTAAATAACTAACCTTGGTTAAAGCTCACAAAAACATATAAAATAAAGGAGTTAAAATCAAGTCCTTGCTTCTTTTATAGCAGAGAGCAACAATATAATGCAGAAACTAACAGAAAAGCTCTGATATGACTGCCGGTATGCATATTTTCTACAAGGCAACCACAGTTAGACAACAGAACAACCAAGGCCTAGTCCCACTAGGTGGACGCAGGTACATAGATCAAATACACATTGACATCTAAGCTCTATCATATAACATGTCCATTAACAAAACATTGACATCTAAATCTTTCCTAATCGTTAGGTACCAGAACAGAACAAAACTGTATCAAGTACTCTATTTTGTTATGTTTAGTTCCACCCTTCTATTGCAACCAAAATATGTCACCTTTTTTTTAACTCATGACATGTTCTGTTTATGTTTATAGAAGTGATAAGTAGCAATAGTGCAATGATAATGATAGTTACCTAGATCACTGCGTGTGTTGACAAACAGATCGTGGGGGCAAAAGCGAACCATGTAGAAACCACATACATCTTTATCGTCCCAATTCACTTCCTTGTAAACCTTTCTTTCTTCATCCGTCAAGTTTCGAGCTTTTTTTCACAGAGTAAGAATAACACTATAAACTTATCAAAAATTGAAATAATGAAGAATGAATCAGATAAAGAAAATAAAATACCTGCACCCATGAGTTCGTCGAGCAGAGCTCTCTGGGCATCCATGGCTGTTAGTGGGGAAGGATCTGAGCGATGAATTAAGGCTGACAAACCTTAATTCCTTTCGGATTTGAGAATATTCAAATTCCCAATTGCAACAAATGAGAATCAACCAAGTATCTAGGGTTTGTTGGAAAAGCAGCGTTTATCAACTTTATAAATATTTTGTTACACCCATATTATTTTCTATATCAAATTAGTTTACATATTTAGGAAGGAAATAATATATATACACTGACTGTGTAAGTGTCAGTAAATTATTTATCATTCATTTATTAATCACCATTGACTTTTAAATAAAAATAAATGTAATGCAAATCAATGGTAGATAATAAGTTGATAATGTAAACATTACACAGTCAGTGTACAAATTTTAAACTCAATTACCTATCGTTGATATATGATTTTTTTTAAGTGTGACATGTTGATGCTATCCCATATTGATTTTATCCTTATTATTACTTATATATAAAATTAAGAGTTTAAAATCTGTATTTTACACTCAGTACATCATTTACCGTTTATTTGTATTATTTTTATTTGAGAGTCAATGATGATTAATAAATTAATGGTGGATGATTGACTAACAGTATAAAAAATATTTACACCATCAATATATACGTATTAAATCCTATAATTAATATAAAGATCAACCCAACATAATCAATGGAGTTATTTAATATTTTTTAGTTTCCATACCTAAAGTTTTCCCTTGAAATCTAGCTCAACTTAAAATTCATCACGAATCACATCCTCACAGATTCTTTATCTTACAAAAGAAATATTTTTTTATTTTCATTCAAAGCTACACTATTAAGAATTTTTCTTCTTCCAATACCTGCATAAGTAGATTTTAAAGTATTGGAAGCCCGTATTTTTTTATACTACTAATGGTATCCTTGTTAAATAAGAAAGTAGTTACTTTTAAAAATTGAATATTGACATTTTAATCGACTTTATTCCACTTAAAAACAAGTATCGTCAACACTGTTCAAACATAGACTATTTTGACAGTGAAAAGAACATTTAAGAATATTTTTTCAGCAGCTGAAGAAATAACAAGCATTTGTGTAAGATATGAATAGTGTTAAGGATAGAGCACAATGCGGAAGCACAGGATTGAATCAATTGAGAACAAAAGATAAGTAAGTAAAGGATAAAGAAAATAACACACAAGATTTAACGTGGAAAAAAACCCTCAGTGTGAGAGGAAAAAAACCACGGGCGATCAAGAGCAAAATTCCACTATGTAAAAAAGAAGAGTACAAAAAATCCTCTCTTATAATGATGAGGACAAATGACAATATTTTTTCTCACAAATACTCTCTCAAATGGAACAAGAATTCTCACCAAGAATGCACTCACAATATATGTGTAAATGAAAGAGATGTTGTGTGTTGTGAAGATAATTTTGAAGCTCTCTATATGTGTCCTTTTATAGGCAAGCAAAGTCTTGGTATCTTGGATATGAAGCATTGGATGCTTGGAAACAAAACCATAAAAGTGACATAAAATGCCCTTAAAGAGAGCCATAAAATTGTCATAAAATTCTTTTAAGGCATAGTAATGAGAGGCATCTAACAATCTCCACCTTGGCTCGAATTTGATAA